>NC_091376.1:15240191-15494641 GCF_038502225.1 Cherax quadricarinatus
CACAGAGGGTATATAAAGGCTCAGAGTGAGGTGAATACTAGTGAGGTACCATTTCGATGTTCACTAGTGGTAGTAGTAGTAGTAGTAGTAGTAGTAGTGGTAGTGACAAAAGTAATACAATATGGTAGAGCAATTAATTCGTACATGAGTAAAAGGATATAAAAGCTATTACTTGGGTAACATAAAAATAGGTTGGACAAATATAAACTGGAATGAGGCAGCTTGTTTCAGTGTTCACTCTCTGTGCTTTGTGTAGTATAACAGGAGAGACTATGTGATGGCAGGGTTTACTGTTTTCAGGAGGATTCTTGCTAAGACTTCGGAGATGGTGAAGCTGCCGTTGTTTTGTTTAATTGTATTCGAAACAGCGATCAGTGCTGATTCAAGGCACTTGCGTGTGCGGAAATTAGTTTCTTTTATCACTAATTGGGCGTCTCTGAATTTCATAAGATGATTGGTGGAATTTCGGTGTTGTACACAGGCGTTGTTTAAGTTGTCGTTCCTACATGCGTATATGTGTTCATTGAGGCGGGTGTCGAGGTTTCTTGCTGTTTCACCTACGTAGATCTTGTCACAGCCTCCACAGGGTATAGTGTAAACTCCTGCATTGACTGGTTCGTGGTGCTTGGGTTTTGTCATGGTTAGATCCTTTATTGAAGTGGTAGAAGCGATGGCGACTCTGGTGTTAGCTTGTGAAAGTACTTTTGAGACGTTTAGTGCAACCTGGCTGTTGGGAAGAATTATAACTTTGTTGGGAGCGGTGTTGATGCGTGGAGAATTGATGATCTGAAGAGCTCTTTTCTTGCAGTCTTTGATGAAAAAAGAAGGAAATTGTAACTCAGTGAATGTTTGGTGAATGTAAGTACATTCCTCGTCAAGAAACTCAGGACTACAAATTCGGTATGCTCTTAGGAAAAACCCGATGATGATGCCTCTTTTGGTCTTGGTATCTTGACTGGAATAGAAGTGTGTGAGATCATTTTTATTGGTGGGTTTCCGATAAACTTGAAATCTTAGGTTGTTGTCTACTTTGTGAATGAGGACGTCGAGGAAAGGTAGCTTGTCATTGGACTCTTCTTCTAGTGTAAACTGAATCGCTGGTTCAACTGCGTTGAGCCTTGCTTGAAGATCCCGTACATCAAAACGTTTTGGAGTTATTACGAGGACATCGTCCACGTAACGTAACCAAGTGACGCTTGAAGGGATGATGTTGGCGAAGTGTTCGGACTCTAGGTGTTCCATGTATAAGTTGGCTAGGACGGCACTTATTGGGGACCCCATTCCCATGCCGTAGGTTTGTTTGTAGAGCTTGTTATTGAAGGAAAAACAGTTGAAGTTAACACAGAGTTCAATCAAGTCAACAAAATCTCCGGGAGGTAAAGGAAGATTAAGGTCCTGGTTGACTTTACGTCGTAGAACCTCGATGGCTTTTTTGGTAGGTACTTTTGTGAAGAGGGAAGTCACATCCAAACTGCTTAGTTTCTTGTTACGGATGGAGAGGTTACGGATGCGGTTGAGAAGGTCGCCTGAGTGTTTAAGATGAGCGGGGCTGATGGTCCCCAGAAGGCAGGAAAGATGTTTGGCAAGAACTCCGGCTAGTTTGTGTGGAGCACTGCCTATTCCTGACGTGATTGGTCTGAGAGGAATATTGTGTTTATGGGTCTTGGGTAAACCATACATGTGTGCTGGTTTAGGGTTGCTTGGTAACAAGTACAGAAGTTTCTTCCCTTCTCTAGTGCGTTTGAGTATTTGTCTGGTTTTGTATAGAAAGTCTTTGGTGAGCGTCTCCCACTGCTGAGTGCTGATGGGTTCGTATGTAGATTGATCAATCTACATACGAACCCATCCGTAACCTCTCCATCCGTAACAAGAAACTAAGCAGTTTGGATGTGACTTCCCTCTTCACAAAAGTACCTACCAAAAAAGCCATCGAGGTTCTACGACGTAAAGTCAACCAGGACCTTAATCTTCCTTTACCTCCCGGAGATTTTGTTGACTTGATTGAACTCTGTGTTAACTTCAACTGTTTTTCCTTCAATAACAAGCTCTACAAACAAACCTACGGCATGGGAATGGGGTCCCCAATAAGTGCCGTCCTAGCCAACTTATACATGGAACACCTAGAGTCCGAACACTTCGCCAACATCATCCCTTCAAGCGTCACTTGGTTACGTTACGTGGACGATGTCCTCGTAATAACTCCAAAACGTTTTGATGTACGGGATCTTCAGGCAAGGCTCAACGCAGTTGAACCGGCGATTCAGTTTACACTAGAAGAAGAGTCCAATGACAAGCTACCTTTCCTCGACGTCCTCATTCACAAAGTAGACAACAACCTAAGATTTCAAGTTTATCGGAAACCCACCAATAAAAATGATCTCACACACTTCTATTCCAGTCAAGATACCAAGACCAAAAGAGGCATCATCATCGGGTTTTTCCTAAGAGCATACCGAATTTGTAGTCCTGAGTTTCTTGACGAGGAATGTACTTACATTCACCAAACATTCACTGAGTTACAATTTCCTTCTTTTTTTCATCAAAGACTGCAAGAAAAGAGCTCTTCAGATCATCAATTCTCCACGCATCAACACCGCTCCCAACAAAGTTATAATTCTTCCCAACAGCCAGGTTGCACTAAACGTCTCAAAAGTACTTTCACAAGCTAACACCAGAGTCGCCATCGCTTCTACCACTTCAATAAAGGATCTAACCAGGACAAAACCCAAGCACCACGAACCAGTCAATGCAGGAGTTTACACTATACCCTGTGGAGGCTGTGACAAGATCTACGTAGGTGAAACAGCAAGAAACCTCGACACCCGCCTCAATGAACACATATACGCATGTAGGAACGACAACTTAAACAACGCCTGTGTACAACACCGAAATTCCACCAATCATCTTATGAAATTCAGAGACCCCCAATTAGTGATAAAAGAAACTAATTTCCGCACACGCAAGTGCCTTGAATCAGCACTGATCGCTGTTTCGAATACAATTAAACAAAACAACGGCAGCTTCACCATCTCCGAAGTCTTAGCAAGAATCCTCCTGAAAACAGTAAACCCTGCCATCACATAGTCTCTCCTGTTATACTACACAAAGCACAGAGAGTGAACACTGAAACAAGCTGCCTCATTCCAGTTTATATTTGTCCAACCTATTTTTGTGTTACCCAAGTAATAGCTTTTATATCCTCTTACTCATGTACGAATTAATTGCTCTACCATATTGTATTACTTTTGTCACTACCACTACTACTACTACCACTAGTGAACATCGAAATGGTACCTCACTAGTATTCACCTCACTCTGAGCCTTTATATACCCTCTGTGTCCATGTATTGTTTGTAATGGCTTGATAAAGCTCCTGGAGAGCGAAACGTTGCCACAATAAATGTCACATTAGTTGCACTTGTGTCCTTTTACTTTACATATTGTCGGTAATTCTGAAAACTTTATTACATCCAACACTTGTTGGTATATTCCCTCTTGATGTTCCCTTCTGTGCTGTCTTCCCACAGCCCTTCCTGTCTCTACTGTAAAAACTTCCTTAAATCTCCTGTTCAGCTCCTCACATACCTCCTGAGTTCTCTACCTTCTGTCCTTAATCTGATCACCTGGTCTTTGACTGTTGTCTTCCTCCTGATGTGGCTATACAACAGTTTCGGGTCAGTCTTGATTCTCGATGCTATGTCATTTTCATACTGTCGCTGGGCCTCCCTCCTTACCTGTGCGTACTCATTCCTGGCTCTGCGACTGATCTCCCTATTTTCGTGTGTTCTCTGCCTTCTGTACTTTTTCCATTCTCTATTGCATTTTGTTTTTGCCTCCTTACACCGTCGGGTAAACCAGGGGCTCGTTCTGGTCTTCCCGTTGTTACTGTTGCCCTTGGGAATAAACCTTTCCACTGTCTCCTTGCATTTTGTTGCTACATACTCCATCATTTCATTTACTGGCTTTCCTGCCAGTTCTCTGTCCCACTGGACCTCCCGCAGGAAGTTCTTCAACCCTATGTAGTCCCCTCTTTTATAGTCAGGCTTTTCCCATTCAACTCCTGTTATTCTCTCCACTTGCAGCTCTACTATGTATTCAAAGCACAGAACCACGTGGTCGCTAGCTCCTAGGGGACTCTCATACTTGATGTCCTCAATATCTGAGCTGCCCAGGGTGAACACAAGGTCCAATCTTGCTGGTTCATCCTCCCCTCTCACTCTGGTAGTGTCCTTAACATGTTGGTGCATGAGGTTTTCCAGCACCACGTCCAACATCCTGGCTCTCCATGTTTCGGGACCCCCATGTGGCTCTAGGTTTTCCCAGTCAATCTCCCTGTGGTTGAAATCCCCCATAACCAGCAACTTTGCTCTGCTGGAGTGAGCTCTTCTTGCCACCTCAGCAAGTGTGTCCACCATTGCTCTGTTGCTCTCTTCATATTCCTCTCTTGGCCTCCTGCAGTTCTGTGGTGGATTATACATCACTGCAATGACCACTTTGTGTTCCCCAGACTGAAGTGTACCTGCTATGTAGTCTTTTTCTCCCGTCTCGTCTATTCCTTCCATTTTCTCGAATTTCCATCTGTGTGTGTGTGTGTGTGTGTGTGTGTGGACAGGACATGGAAAAAAAACTTCCTACAGGTATGGAAGAAAAAAAGTGGGTGTGCTAAAAACATCATGGTCCAAGGCAGTGAGTGTCGATGGCCATCACTGCACGCCTTCCTGCATCTGGACAGATACTGCAACACAGGAGACATCACTTCGGCTGAGCTGTGACATAACAGAGTACAGTCTCCTCTAGAGTGGCGAAACAGTCATTGTAGTAGTCGTTGCAGGGTTCACTGATCCTGGGGCACAACCTGCTGGTGCCCTCGAGTGAGGCATCATCAGTACTCGGAAACTTGGCAAGACTTCTTCTAGCAAGCGACTTAGGAGGACATTTCTCGACTGGTACCGTCCCTGGGGCTGTAACTGCCGACGAGTGTGGAGTGAGTCGTGGCAGGGACGACTCGGCGAAACATCTGCAAGTCGTAACATTATACACCACACTGGAGTGAGCGGGCTAGCAGTCAAGGTGATGTCATCTTAGTGCAGGCCGCTCACTGAAGCTGTGATAGGAGGCAGACAGTCGCCTGCCGACAGGCTAACTGTGGCTTGACGAGTGTCATTCTCTCGACAGGTGGGCTGAAGACACACAGGATACACGGAGAACTTCACACACCTACTGTACATGTGGTTACAACATGACGCTTTTCTGTGCAAAAATCGACACATGTGAGAATACTGAGAGGAATTAAATTTCTCTCAAACTTCTCGACAATACTAAAATAATTTGCTCACTGAGAAGCTGGAACACTTGATGTGACATCATGTGATGTCAGGCTTGATGTCGTGAGGTGATGTCATTTTGTGACATCGCGAGGTGACGTCAGGGAAGCATGGTGACGTTGTGAAGTCTGGCAGTATTGTGGGTGATGTCGTGAAGTTGGGCAGCACTGTGGGTGATGCGGACAGCATGGTGACATCATGGGTGATGCATGGCTGCATGTGGCTTGGGTAACTCGCTTGGTAATGCACGTGGCTTCGTCCACACGTGGTTTCGTGATCCACGTGGCTTCGAGTGACTTCGGGCACTCTGATATACAGCTCCGGCAAAGAATTCACACCGAATTTAGAGAAACAACAGAGGGAGTGAGTACATAGTGGAGAGTAGTGCGGCGGCATACAGTGGAAGGCAGGGTGAGTGGCGTATGGTGGAGCCAGTTAGTTTAATATCTTTATTATGCACCCCATACCCATCCTGTGGGCGGTAGTCAAAAGATTACAAAGGTACATAATGGGTCCAGGGACTGGACCCCAAAGTTTTGATAGCTGAACTAGTTACAAAGGTAATGAACTCCAGGTAGATCTGGTCACAATCATGGCAAGTTACAGAGGTAATGAATCAGCTTCACTCCTATACATGGTTACAGTCATGAACAAATTACAAAGTAATGACCCACTGATACGTCCACACCTGGTCACAATTGTAATGAGTTATAAATGCAAATATTAAGTGGGTCATACACCCACACGAGCGCGCGCGCGCACACATACACACACGAGGGCGCACTCACATAAATATGCACACGAGCGTATAAATATATGCATACACACAAGCACGCACACACACACACACACACACACACACACACACACACACACACACACACACACACACACACACATACACACACATGGTAATGAATTATTTACAGCTAGCAAAGTCAGGGTAATATACCACTGTCTGTAGTATACCACTGAGTGAGTTGTTTCTAAATTCATTAATTTTATCGCACTCCAGTACATAATGACGCAAGGTGTGACAATAATCCATCTGGCAAAGTTTACATTTCGTTTGGTCTACATCTGGTGGTGGTGATTTAACCTGCCAAAGATACTTGTAACCCAGCCGGAGCCGGGCGGTAGTGACATCCAAGAGTCTGCTTATTTTGTTGGATGCACCATAGACATGTTTACCTGGAGTTTACCTGGAGAGAGTTCCGGGGGTCAACGCCCCCGCGGCCCGGTCTGTGACCAGGCCTCCTGGTGGATCAGAGCCTGATCAACCAGGCTGTTACTGCTGGCTGCACGCAATCCAACGTACGAGCCACAGCCCGGCTGGTCAGGTACCGACTTTAGGTGCTTGTCCAGTGCCAGCTTGAAGACAGCCAGGTGTCTGTTGGTATTCCCCCTTATGTATGCTGGGAGGCAGTTGAACAGTCTCGGGCCCCTGACACTTATTGTATGGTCTCTTAACGTGCTAGTGACACCCCTGGTTTTCATCGGGGGGATGTTGCATCGTCTGCCAAGTCTTTTGCTTTCGTTTTGAGTGATTTTCGTGTGCAAGTTCGGTACTAGTCCCTCTAGGATTTTCCAGGTATATATAATCATGTATCTCTCCCGCCTGCGTTCCAGGGAATACAGGTTCAGGAACTTCAAGCGCTCCCAGTAATTGAGGTGTTTTATCTCCGTTATGCGCGCTGTGAAGGTTCTCTGCACATTTTCAAGGTCAGCAATTTCACCTGCCTTGAAAGGTGCTGTTAGTGTGCAGCAATATTCCAGCCTAGATAGAACAAGCGACCTGAAGAGTGTCATCATGGGCTTGGCATCCCTAGTTTTGAAGGTTCTCATTATCCATCCTGTCATTTTTCTAGCAGCTGCGATTGATATAATGTTATGGTCCTTGAAGGTGAGATCCTCCGACATGATCACTCCCAGGTCTTTGACGTTTGTTTTTCGCTCTATTTTGTGGCCGGAATTTGTTTTGTACTCTGATGAAGTTCTGATTTCCTCGTGTTTACTATATCGGAGTAATTGAAATTTCTCATCGTTGAACTTCATATTGTTTTCTGCAGGTCATTGAAAGATTTGATTGATGTCCGCCTGGAGCCTTGCAGTGTCTGCAATGGAAGACACTGTCATGCAGATTCGGGTGTCATCTACAAAGGAAGACACGGTGCTGTGGCTGACATCCTTGTCTATGTCAGAAATGAGGATGAGAAACAAGATGGGAGCGAGTACTGTGCCTTGTGGAACAGAGCTTTTCACCGTAGCTGCCTCGGACTTTACTCTGTTGACTACTACTCTTTGTGTTCTGTTTGTGAGGAAATTATAGATCCATCTACCAACTTTTCCTGTTATTCCTTTAGCACGCATTTTGTGCGCTATTACGCCATGGTCACACTTGTCGAAGGCTTTTGCAAAGTCTGTATACATTACATCTGCATTCTTTTTGTCTTCTAGTGCATCTAGGACCTTGTCGTAGTGATCCAATAGTTGAGACAGACAGGAGCGACCTGCTCTAAACCCATGTTGCAATGGGTTGTGTAATTGATGGGTTTCTAGATGGGAGGCGATCTTGCTTCTTAGAACCCTTTCAAAGAATTTTTTGATGTGGGATGTTAGTGCTATCGGTTTGTAGTTCTTTGCTATTGCTTTACTGCCCCCTTTGTGGAGTGGGGCTATGTCTGTTGTTTTTAGTAGCTGTGGGACGACCCCCGTGTCCATGCTCCCTCTCCATAGGATGGTAAAAGCTCGTGATAGGGGCTTCTTGCAGTTCTTGATGAACACGGAGTTCCATGAGTCTGGCCCTGGGGCAGAGTGCATGGGCATGTCATTTATTGCCTGTTCGAAGTCATTTGGCGTCAGGATAACATCAGACAGGCTTGTGTTAACCAAATTCTGTGCCTCTCTCATAAAATCTTCATTTTGATCTTCGACTCTCAATCTGGTTAGCGGCTTGCTAAAAACTGAGTCATATTGGGACTTGAGTAGCTCACTCATTTCCTTGCTGTTATCTGTGTAGGACCCATGTGGCTCCTCCTGCATGATGGCTACTCTCACCTCACAACAGTTAGTTTTTTAGTTTAATGTGTTCATTATGCGCCCCATATCTATTCTGTTGGCGGTAGTCACAAGATTACAGAGGTACATAATGGGCCCAGTGACTGGACCCCAAAGTTTTGATAGCTGAGCAAGTTACAAAGGTAATGAACTCCAGGTAGATCTGGTCACAATCATGACAAGTTACAAATGTGTTTACAGATTACAGAGGTACATAATGGGTCCAAGGACTGGGCCCCCAAAGTTTTGATAGCTGAACTAGATACAAAGGTAATGAACTCACAAGCTACAAAGGTAATGAATCATGTAAGTAAATTTACTTTCTTAAGTTTATACATGGCTACAATCATGAACAAATTACAGAGTAATGAGCAATTCACACGTCCACACCCAGTCACAACTGTGCAAATATTAATTGTTGGGTCACACACACAAACACACACACACACACACACACACACACACACACACACACACACACACACACACACACACACACACAAGACTTTATACACTGTGTACGTCAGGCACATACCGGAGTACGCAGCACCAGTTTGGAACCTACACCTGGTCAAACACATCAAGAAATTAGAGAAAGTGCGGAGGTTTGCAACAAGGCTAGTTCCAGAGCTAAGGGAAATATCCTATGAAGAAAGGTTAAGGGAAATCGGTCTGACAACACTGGAGGACAGGAGGGTCAGTGGAGACATGATAACGACATACAAAATACTGCCTGGAATAGACAAGGTGGACAGAGACAGGATGTTCCAAAGATGGGACACAGAAACAAGGGGTCACAATTGGAAGCTGAAGACTCAGATGAGTCAAAGGGATGTTAGGAAGTATTTCTTCAGTCAGAGTTGTTAGGAAGTGGAATAGTCTGGCAAGCGATGTAGTGGAGGCAGGAACTATACATAGTTTTAAGACGAGGTATGATAAAGCTCATGGAGCAGGGGGAGAGAGGACCTAGTAGCAGTCGATGAAGAGGTGGGGCCAGGAGTTGAGTCTCGACCCCTGCAATCACAATTAGGTGAATACAATTAGGTGAGTACACACACACACACACACACACACGGGGCCAGGAGCTAGGACTCAACCCATGCAACCTCAACTAGGTGAGTACACATCTCAATAGTACCAGTTACCAGTAACCAGTTACCAGTAGATGACTCACTACCAACCGTCTGTGTGAATCACTGACTGTTATTTATGTTGCTGTTGACCATAGCATGTTTTTGAATGCCGTTCACCTGCTAGGCACTGGTGGGTCAGTCTGAGATAAAGAGCAGAGAGAGGCAGGTCGGCTGATGGCTCTTCCCATACTTTCCGTTTAATTATACATACTAACCAGCCTACGTGAGTGTTTTTACCCCATCCACGTTATCGAACCCACATGACAAATTGGTGGCAGCGGTGGGATGCGTGGATTTACGGGTATTTCAGACGTTAGAAGATTGTTTGTGGGGTGCCGGCAGGTCAGAGGTGAACCGTCTGCCACCTCCAGCTATCAGCTACCCTCACTCATCTCCACCCTGTGTACTCCAGCCTGCAAGCCAGTTGCAGCCACTTTTCAAGCTTCCTGGCTTAGTTCGTGTGCTAATTGCTTCAATCTCAGAGGGGTTGACCCGGATTTTGCAATTAAGCCAGTTAGTAAGCCAGACTGTGGAAGTGAGCGCTAGTCAGCCTGCCTCAGCCTATCATCCAGCCTGTCTCCTGTCATCCACCTGCTCCTTCATGCTGTGTGCATCGTTACACGTCTTCCAGTCAGCCATTCTCATGGGTTAAGTCAGTCTGCCAACCCAGCTTCCTAACCCAGCTGAGAGAGAGAAGTAAGCCACGCAAGTTCTTCTGAAGTATTGTCTCCTATATCGCTTGTGCTCCCAGATGGATGCTGGTAAGAGTGGTCTTCACCATCAGTGTGGCATATTGTGGCTTAGTTTTATGCCACCTGGGTGTTGAGTAGTGAGTGGCAGTGCACGCCAGTGGCCCGGGTTACCACACCCACCCGCCACCCACTCCCCACCTCATCTACCTGTGGTTTTTTCCACCCTTGTACCGGGTCCTAGTAATGTTTTGGCTCACATAATTGGTCAAGAGATTGTAGCTGTGCACCAACGATAAAGCCAGTTATGTGAGTTCACCTAGAAAGTGCATTTCTTCACGACAACAGTGTGAGTGTAGGAGGCATCATCACCTGCACAGGACCACCTTCACCTCATCACTCGTCACCATCGTCTACCACTCCAGACTTCAGTGATAATTTTCTGTTTAGAGACATTTACCTGCATTTAAAGACATTTGCGTGTGTGAGACATTTACAGTGAATTTCTTGTGTACTCTAAGCCTTGTGTTTTCAGTGTAGACTCAGTGTTTCTTTGACTCATTATTTTTGCAATATTTTTCAGTGTTGTCGCTCATCTCTCGTGTTTCACCTTCATATTTTTTTATCTGTGTTTTTTTATGCTACTCTCTGTCTGTAGTAAGTATTATTTTGTAGTGTTCAAGTGTATTTCTTATTTCTGTACAGTATTTTGTTCTTTACCCAAGTCATTCACTGCATGCAAGGCCAGATTAAGAAGTCTCCGGGCCCTAGGCTATTCAGATTGGTGGGGCCCCTTTGAGTTATGGGTAAGCGAAGCGACCCCTTCCAGCTTGGGGGTGGGGGAGGGTCGGTGTGAGCCTGTTTAAGGTCTAATTAAATACATTCTGGCTATTTAGATTAAATTTAATAGGGAAAGTACATCAAGACAACCAAAACCATTTACCAACAGCCATTATAACTATCTTGTTAAATCATGCATTTTAAATAGAATAAACTCAAGATTAGGCTATTAAAGTAGTGACATCATGTACCTATTATATTCAGCATAACCACTACAGTACTATTATTCCCTTTATAAATCACTGACCATTATTGTTATCATTGCATCATGCATAAGACTATCAAATCATATAAACTCAAGAAAGTAAAGAATTGTTTATATTCACAGGCACTTCTTAAATAAACTTTTTTCTGGATTTCATATTGGCAAAATCATCAATTATAAATAACAAAAAGGCACAATACCGTGACTGGAACGATACACAAATAACCCGCACATAAAAGAGAGAAGCTTACGACGACGTTTCGGTCCGACTTGGACCATTGACAAAGTCACACTAACAGAGGTGGAGCAGGGCGGCTATATATAGGCAGGAAGAGGTGGTAGTAGTAGTAGTAGTAGTAGTAGTAGTAGTAGTAGTAGTAGTAGTAGTAGTAGTACAAGAATTGTATATAATACCGACAGGATGAAATTAAGACACATGCACAACACCCGGGCATCCCCATCGTAGACGTTTCGCCATCCAGCCAGCCACTGGATGGCGAAACGTCCACAACAAAGACAACCAGACGCCGCACATGTGTCTTAATTTCATCAGTAGTTGTAGTAGAAGAAGAAGAGGTAGTAGTAGTGGTAGCGGAAGAAGTGGGAAATAAGGAAGACGAGCCAGTCAAATACAAAGGAAGGGGAGCACTGCAAGAGAGCTAGATACCCACAGAGGGAGAGCAAGCGCACAGAGGTGCGTGAAAGGGGAAGTGGTGAAATAAAATAAATGAAGAAGGAACAGAAACACGAGACAGGAGAGAGAAAGACAACCCAGAGGAGAAAAGGAGAGAGGAAAGGGGAAGAGGAAGAAGAAAAAGTGAGGATTCAGGTTAAGTCACGGGTGTTCTGAAGTTTGGAGCATTTTACAATGTAGTGGGAGAGGAAGGCATCTACAGAGACGAAGCCAGGGCTAAGATTCATACAAGGAAAGTTGTGTATTAGGGAGGATTCAACTAGACGGCGACTGTTCGAGTTGGAACACCCGTGACTTAACCTGAATCCTCATTTTTTCTTTCTTTTTCTTCTTCCTCTTCCCCTTTCCTCTCTCCTTTTCTCCTCTGGGTTGTCTTTCTCTCTCCTGTCTCGTGTTTCTGTTCCTTCTTCATTTATTTTATTTCACCACTTCCCCTTTCACGCACCTCTGTGCGCTTGCTCTCCCTCTGTGGGTATCTAGCTCTCTTGCAGTGCTCCCCTTCCTTTGTATTTGACTGGCTCGTCTTCCTTATTTCCCACTTCTACCACTACCACTACTACTACCTCTTCTTCTTCTACTACTACAACTACTGATGAAATTAAGACACATGTGCGGCGTCTGGTTGTCTTTGTTGTGGACGTTTCGCCATCCAGTGGCTGGCTGGATGGCGAAACGTCTACGATGGGGATGCCCGGGTGTTGTGCATGTGTCTTAATTTCATCCTGTCGGTATTATATACATTTCTTGTACTACTACTACTATTACTACTACTACTACTACTACTACCACCTCTTCCTGCCTATATATAGCCGTCCTGCTCCACCTCTTAGTGTGACTTTGTCAATGGTCCAAGTCGGACCGAAACGTCGTCGTAAGCTTCTCTCTTTTATGTGCAGGTTATTTGTGTATCATCAATTATATTCTGAAAATCAATATTTCTTGTTAGATAAGACTAGGTTACACAATTTGTCTTGGCTCATTGTTGAACGGAGCTGGTTTTTCACTCTTTTCAAAACAGAAAATGAACGTTCTCCTTCACAGTTAGTAGCTGGAAGTGTTAGGTAAAGGCGATACACTATGTCAACATTAGGGAAGGTTTCTGAGATACCTGCATTTCTTAAATGTTTCAAAGCAGCTGAGGGCGCACATTTTTCAGGTGGAGCTTTAATCTGATTCATATACCCAGAAAAATGAACTATTTCTTCAACAAATGTGTCCTGAACATCTGCTGAAAGGTGTTGTTGCAACTTTAATTGATATTCTACATCACTTCCGTCGCAACTTGAAAACTAAGCATTTGCGATGGAAGTGATGTAGAACATCAATCAATTGAGATCTGTTATTGAAATGATAAAGACTTAAAGATAGGACAAAGTGCTTTTAAAACCTACAAACGGAAGTCAGTTTGCGTTTTTAGGTTTTTCTTCATAGTATTTTTACCAAAAATGCGTCTTTACTGGTCCATGCGTCTTTACTGGTCCATGCGTCTTTACTGGTCCATGCATCTTTACTGGTCAAGTAACCCTATCAGGTACCTCCCTTAACATTTAGAGGTGAAAACAAACATTTATCCATACACATCAATGTCTATCAATAACACTTCAGTTAATTTGTCACAGTACAAGTCTAGATAACGTGTAATTACTACAGAAAATTGGAGAGGAATCTCCCATACTCACCCATTAGCGGGAAAACACAGCTGTTCTGATGTAAACAAAGGCGTGTTGAGTGTTGCCATCTATAGTTAGGTTTATTTATTTTTATTTTATTTTATTTCATTATTTATTTTTGTTTTGATTAATTTTTAAAAATCAATTTTACTCTCCAAACACTTGAACTTTTTAGGTAGGGACCCCTTTGTACTTGCACCATGTGCGCAGTCTTGGATGAGCCCCTGAACCCCTTGGACCGCGGGGTCCCCAAATGCGCGGGGCCCTAGGCAAATACCTAGTTTGCCTATGCGGTAATCCGGCCCTGACTGCATGTGAATTAATTCATTATTTTTTTTATCTTATGTTCTTTCAGCATTGTATTCTCAAGCATTTGTCACTATTCATGCAGTGATATTCACCCCAATATACTAAATTATCCATTTATATCTATGTGTACCTTTTTTGTCGTATGCCAGCAGTGTCTCATTCCCTTGATCTTTTCGCAGACTTGTGTACCATTATTTTTGACAGCAATTTTTGTCGTATCAGTCACAGCAAGATTTTCTTGTAAGATTATACTAAAAAAATTAATAAGTGAATATGCTGTGTGTGCCCCGCCACTTATAAGTGTTGTGTGCCCCGCCACTTGTAAGTGTTGTGTGCCCCACCACTTGTAAGTGTTGTGTGCCCTGCCACTTGTAAGTGTTGTGTGCCCCGCCACTTGTAAGTGTTGTGTGCCCCGCCACTTGTAAGTGTTGTGTGCCCTGCCACTTGTAAGTGTTGTGTGCCCTGCCACTTGTAAGTGTTGTGTGCCCCGCCACTTGTAAGTGTTGTGTGCCCCGCCACTTGTAAGTGTTGTGTGCCCCGCCACTTGTAAGTGTTGTGTGCCCCGCCACTTGTAAGTGTTGTGTGCCCCGCCACTTGTAAGTGTTGTGTGCCCCGCCACTTGTAAGTGTTGTGTGCCCCGCCACTTGTAAGTGTTGTGTGCCCTGCCACTTGTAAGTGTTGTGTGCCCTGCCACTTGTAAGTGTTGTGTGCCCTGCCACTTGTAAGTGTTGTGTGCCCCGCCACTTGTAAGTGTTGTGTGCCCCGCCACTTGTAAGTGTTGTGTGCCCCACCACTTGTAAGTGTTGTGTACCCCGCCACTTGTAAGTGTTGTGTGCTCCGCCACTTGTAAGTGTTGTGTGCCCCGCCACTTGTAAGTGTTGTGTGCCTCGCCACTTGTAAGTGTTGTGTGCCCCACCACTTGTAAGTGTTGTGTACCCCGCCACTTGTAAGTGTTGTGTGCCCCGCCACTTGTAAGTGTTGTGTGCCCCGCCACTTGTAAGTGTTGTGTACCCCGCCACTTGTAAGTGTTGTGTACCCCGCCACTTGTAAGCGTTGTGAGCCCCACCACTTGTAAGTGTTGTGTGCCCCACCACTTGTAAGTGTTGTGTACCCCGCCACTTGTAAGTGTTGTGTACCCCGCCACTTGTAAGTGTTGTGTGCCCCGCCACTTGTAAGTGTTGTGTGCCCCGTCGCTTGTAAGTGTTGTGTACCCCGTCACTTGTAAGTGTTGTGTACCCCGCCACTTGTAAGTGTTGTGTACCCCGCCACTTGTAAGTGTTGTGTGCCCCGCCACTTGTAAGTGTTGTGTACCCCGCCACTTGTAAGTGTTGTGTGCCCCGCCACTTGTAAGTGTTGTGTGCCCCGCCACTTGTAAGTGTTGTGTGCCCCGCCACTTGTAAGTGTTGTGTGCCCCGCCACTTGTAAGTGTTGTGTGCCCTGCCACTTGTAAGTGTTGTGTACCCCGCCACTTGTAAGTGTTGTGTGCCCCGCCACTTGTAAGTGTTGTGTGCCCCGCCACTTGTAAGTGTTGTGTGCCCCGCCACTTGTAAGTGTTGTGTGCCCTGCCACTTGTAAGTGTTGTGTACCCCACCACTTGTAAGTGTTGTGTACCCCGCCACTTGTAAGTGTTGTGTACCCCGCCACTTGTAAGTGTTGTGTGCCCCGCCACTTGTAAGTGTTGTGTGCCCCGCTACTTGTAAGTGTTGTGTGCCCCGCCACTTGTAAGTGTTGTGTGCCCCGCCACTTGTAAGTGTTGTGTGCCCCGCCACTTGTAAGTGTTGTGTGCCCCGCCACTTGTAAGTGTTGTGTGCCCCGCCACTTGTAAGTGTTGTGTTCCCTGCCACTTGTAAGTGTTGTGTACCCCGCCACTTGTAAGTGTTGTGTGCCCCGCCACTTGTAAGTGTTGTGTGCCCCGCCACTTGTAAGTGTTGTGTGCCCCGCCACTTGTAAGTGTTGTGTGTCCCGCCACTTGTAAGTGTTGTGTGTCCCGCCACTTGTAAGTGTTGTGTGCCCCGCCACTTGTAAGTGTTGTGTGCCCCGCCACTTGTAAGTGTTGTGTGCCCCGCCACTTGTAAGTGTTGTGTACCCTGCCACTTGTAAGTGTTGTGTGCCCCGCCACTTGTAAGTGTTGTGTGTCCCGCCACTTGTAAGTGTTGTGTGTCCCGCCACTTGTAAGTGTTGTGTGCCCCGCCACTTGTAAGTGTTGTGTGCCCCGCCACTTGTAAGTGTTGTGTGCCCCGCCACTTGTAAGTGTTGTGTGCCCCGCCACTTGTAAGTGTTGTGTGCCCCGCCACTTGTAAGTGTTGTGTGCCCCGCCACTTGTAAGTGTTGTGTACCCTGCCACTTGTAAGTGTTGTGTGTCCCGCCACTTGTAAGTGTTGTGTACCCTGCCACTTGTAAGTGTTGTGTGTCCCGCCACTTGTAAGTGTTGTGTGTCCCGCCACTTGTAAGTGTTGTGTGCCCCGCCACTTGTAAGTGTTGTGTGCCCCGCCACTTGTAAGTGTTGTGTGCCCCGCCACTTGTAAGTGTTGTGTGCCCCGCCACTTGTAAGTGTTGTGTGCCCCGCCACTTGTAAGTGTTGTGTGCCCCGCCACTTGTAAGTGTTGTGTACCCTGCCACTTGTAAGTGTTGTGTGCCCCGCCACTTGTAAGTGTTGTGTGCCCCGCCACTTGTATGTGTTGTGTGCCCCGCCACTTGTAAGTGTTGTGTGTCCCGCCACTTGTAAGTGTTGTGTGTCCCGCCACTTGTAAGTGTTGTGTGTCCCGCCACTTGTAAGTGTTGTGTGCCCCGCCACTTGTAAGTGTTACACTTCCAGTTTTGTTTCTTGTTTTATTTTTATTCATATTTTACATATTACTTTGAACAAATTCACTCTTAGTGTAATTTCAATTTCTTTTTTAACGTAAAGTGTTTTCTTTACTCTGAGTAAATTGTTTTGTCTAATTTACAATTAAGAGTTAAAGTGTTCAGTCAGTTTTTCTTCATATTTTAATTTATCATTTAACCTGAGTTTTCCCAGTGAGACTTTATTACTGCAGTGATTATTTCTACACTTTATTTTGTTGCACTTGTTCTGCAGTGAATTATTTTGTTGCACTTGTTCTGCAGTGAATTATTTTGTTGCACTTGTTCTGCAGTGAATTATTTTGTTGCACTTGTTCTGCAGTGAATTATTTTGTTGTACTTGTTCTGCAGTGAATTATTTTGTTGCACTTGTTCTGCAGTGAATTATTTTGTTGTACTTGTTCTGCAGTGAATTATTTTGTTGCACTTGTTCTGCAGTGAATTATTTTGTTGCACTTGTTCTGCAGTGAATTATTTTGTTGCACTTGTTCTGCAGTGAATTATTTTGTTGCACTTGTTCTGCAGTGAATTATTTTGTTGCACTTGTTCTGCAGTGAATTATTTTGTTGCACTTGTTCTGCAGTGAATTATTTTGTTGTACTTGTTCTGCAGTGAATTATTTTGTTGTACTTGTTCTGCAGTGAATTATTTTGTTGCACTTGTTCTGCAGTGAATTATTTTGTTGTACTTGTTCTGCAGTGAATTATTTTGTTGCACTTGTTCTGCAGTGAATTATTTTGTTGCACTTGTTCTGCAGTGAATTATTTTGTTGCACTTGTTCTGCAGTGAATTATTTTCTTTTATTGATATTTTTATGTATTATTATTCTCAGTTCATTATTGTTTGAGTCTTGTTTTTTATTTTATTATTTTTCCTCATGTTGTCTTTGCATTATATTTTAATTTTGTTTATGCATTCCTAGAAAATATTTAAATTTCCCAGTTATCTCTCTTTGCATACAATTTAGTGATTTTATTTTATACTTTTTACATTGATTTACAGTTTTATTAGTTAATTTCTTTATTAGCAAGAGTACAGACAGCTCATTTTGCATTTAATTCAGTCTCCAGTAATATTTTTACTTGTAAATTTCAATGTATTTTTTTATCTTTTCCAGCAGACCCTTACATTGAGTTGTTCTTCCTCTTGCAGTGTATCTTAGACATTTTTTTTATTACTTCTGCAGAATTAGTTGCATCTCTTTTATTTCAATTTTAACATTTTGTATCATTTTTATTAGTCATTATTTTTTGCCTTATTTGTTCTTGTGCAACTTCTTTGCCATTATGCCTCACATACCTTCAAGTGATACGTTAGTGAATGGGGACACTCAGACCTCTCAGACTACTGCTGCTTCTGTCATTAGTTCTCATAGTTCCTTATCGACTGACAGACCGACCCAGACACTGAGACACTACAGTTTTACTCGTGATTCCCTTGATGGGTTACCTTTATTCAATGGCCATGTACATAGTCTTGAAGCATGGTTTACTGCCATTCGTTCTCGTGTTAATGCTCTAGTTGACGGTCCTCCTTCAGAGGAAAGTCTTATCAGACTTGCGAAAGAAGCTCTTCATCGGTCCCCTGCTGCTGTTCACGTTGTTGATCTCCTTGAAATGCGAGATTTTAGGAATCTTACTAAGTGGTCACAATATGAGGAACTGATTCGTTCTTTCCTTGTACCAGTAAAAACAGCTGATCCATATGTCATTCTTCGGGAACTCGTGAATGCTACACCCATGACTAATGAATCATTGAGTGCATTTGCTGTTAGATTAGACAAACTTTTATCATCATTTATCAATGCTGTCCAGTCCTCAGCTTTTGTCCCTGACGAGGATAAACCATCCACAGCATCGTTTGCTAAAATAGCAGCTTTTGGAGCAATCAAAGAACTAATGCCGCCTGCTTCTGTGTGTGCTTATGAGGCTAATCCTCCAACTGTGACGATGGAACCACTTACAGCCCTAAATCATGTACGTTTCTTGTGCCCCCAGGGTACTTTCCCATGTATCAAAAGTAATTTCATACCTATGCCTCAGTCTGCACCACCTCTTGTTTGCGTCACAGTGACAAGTTGTGGTCGTCAACCATCGCAGCGATCACCAAGGACCAGTGTACAGAGTCATTATAAACCTCGTAGTATTCATAGTACATTCAGTAACCATAGTCAGCGGACTTGTTACAACTGTGGTTTCCGTGGCCATATTGCAATTAATTGTCCTGATAGTCATCCTAAGAGGCGTCGTACTGATGATGAGTACTAGTCAGATCTTCCCTATTGTACTTATCATAGAATACATGGACATGACACATCTGAGTGCAATGCTCTCTACAACCTTCAGTACTCTAGATCTTTTCGTGGCCGTTCCAACCGCAGAACCAGGAGAGGAAACAAATGTCGTGGTTCTCAGACTAACCAGAACCAGGCTCATTCTTCCAATTCGAGGGAAGTCGAGCGCCCCAGTCAAACCGTCCCATGGTGGCAGTAGGTGATAATGAGTACACCATCCCTGTTCACAATTCCTTTGAAGCCTTAAGCAGTCTCGAGAATGACAATTCTGCTGATGATGTTGCTTCACACGTCTCTGACGTAGATGATTTTGGGGATGAAATGGAACAAATCTTTTCTGATGACAACCCTCCTTTTTGTTTGCACATAACTTCCAATGCAACCATAGGCCCTATAGTGCAAGCATCTGTTCATAATGCGCCCGTTCATTTGTTCATGGACTCTGGTGCGCAAGTCAATATTATCAGGTCTTGTTTGTTTAGGGATAAGCAGTTACGACATGTCCTTCTCGTAGAACCGACTCATGTGTCCTCCCTTAGTGGAGTAGCTGGATCTCACTTGCGTGTTCGAGGTCGGACTTCCCTCACCTTTTCTATCCAAGGTAGAGACTTTACTGCTTCCTTCCTTGTTGTCGACCAGATCACTTTCCCTGGTGATCTTCTACTGGGAATGGCTTCCATGCAAGACTTACACATTGTGCTCGACCCTTATCAATGGCATGCCCAAATTGATGACTTGATCATACCATTTTGGGGTTACCAGCTTGGATCCGAGATCTGCCATACTGCCGCAGAGTACGACGTTTGGATTAAGTCCATACAGGCCAGTGCATTTTCCAGTAGCGTACCCAAGCGGTCAGGCACTGGTGATCCTGTCACTCCTGTCTGTGTTCCTGCAACTTCAAGCTTTGCAAGATAGTGTCCAGTTACCTCAAGTGTCCGAGGACGCTCTGACTACCTTGAATGCTGAGCCTATCCCTGCAATGTCTGCTAGTTCAAGTAGTAGTTTCTCCACAGGGGATGCCTTGTTGGAAAACGATTACTTACAACTAGTAATGCCATCTCTTGTTGATGTCACATGCTGTCTGCAGAAAGACGTTTCTGTCGCGGCTAGTGCCCTCACTAGAGTGTTGTTGTTCCTAGTGTTCCAGATGGTGATAACATCCTAGTTGACAGTGATTCTTGCAAAGTAAAAGGTCTATTTTTTGAACCATCCTTACATATTGTAAGAGATAGTAAGATCCATTTCTTCCTAGATAACACTTCTGGTCACAGTGTTCGTCTCACAGCAAATACCAATCTTGTTGACCTTGTTCACTATCCTTACCCTGTTCACGTAGAGGATGAGTTGTCACCTGACCAGTGGGTTGGTGCTATTTCTACTGGGGAGACCTCATCTGCTTCACTGGATCAATCTGTTCCACCAGTTGAGGAGACAGACTTAGCTCCCACTGACTTCCCAGACGAAGTCAAGCGTTTGTTGACTCTGTTGAACAAACATCATAAAGCCATTGCCTTACCAGGTGAGAAGATGGGTATAACGAACTTATTGTCCCATCGTATTCCACTTGAACCTGGTACTAGACCTATCTATATACCTGCGTACAGAATGCCTCATTCACAAGTTGCTGTCACAGAAGAACTGATCAATCAAATGCTTGATGATGGAGTTATTGCACCTAGCAATTCACCTTGGAATGCACCCTTGATCCTAGTGCCTAAGAAGGATGGTACTTGGTGCCCAGTGATTGACTTTAGGAAGTTAAATGTGAAAACTATTCCAGATCACTTCCCACTTGCTGTACTGGGTGATCTTTTACTTAACATTGGAGATAACAAAGTCTTTTCAACCCTGGACTTGTTACAAGGGTTTTGGCAAGTCCCTCTTCACGAGGACAGCCAAGAGCTAACTGCATTCTCCACTCCTACAGGTCATTATCACTTCCTCCGTATGGCCTTTGGATTACGATCCTCTCCTATCATGTTCTCAAGGCTCATGACTAATATCTTTAGAGGTCTCATAGGTAATGCACTTATGGTGTGCTTAGATGACGTAATCGTCATGTCTAAAGACGTGGATACACACTGAAAAGACTTGATGTAGTACTTGGTAAGCTTGAAGAAGCCAATTTAAAGATCAAACTGTCTAAGTGTCAATTTTTCAGATCAGAAATCAAGTTTCTGTGTCACATAATCACTCCTAGAGGGGTTACGACCGACCAAAGTAAAGTAACTGCAGTACTAAATTTTCCAACTCCCAAAACTGCTGATGCCATAAGATCCTTTGTGGGCTTAGCAGGTTTTTATAGATCTTTCATTGCCATTTTTTTCTATAGCTGCTCCTCTAACTGAATTGCTTAAGAAAGATGCTCTTTTTGTTTGGACCTTCTGTCAAGAAAGAGCATTCCAAACTCTAAAAGAAAAGCTAACATCTTCTCCAATTTTGAAATTTCCAGATTTTTCTAAGCCCTTCTATCTGAAAACTGATGCTAGTTCTATTGGCATAGGTGCCGTACTAGCTCAGAAGACTGATGGCAAGTACAACGCAGTTGCATTTGCTAGCCAAGTCCTTACGAAGGCTGAACGTAATTATACAGTAACTGAGCAAGAAGCTTTAGCAATAGTATGGTCTTTAAAGCACTTCCGAGACATTATTTATCAGTACTCTGTTCATGTCTTGACAGACCATGCTCCACTGATACCTTTATTCCAG
The DNA here is from genome assembly GCF_038502225.1 of Cherax quadricarinatus. Classification (NCBI taxonomy): domain Eukaryota; kingdom Metazoa; phylum Arthropoda; class Malacostraca; order Decapoda; family Parastacidae; genus Cherax; species Cherax quadricarinatus. The sequence continues at coordinate 15,261,962 of NC_091376.1, forward strand.
AACAAACAACCTACTGGAAGGTTAGCCAGATGGACCTTGACTATCCAAGAGTTCAATCCTACCTATGAACACTTACCTGGCAAGTCAAATGTAGTCACATATGCCTTATCGCGACATGTTAGTATAGTAACTGCAGACCCTCCATTTACTGCCGAAGATGTAAAGAATGCTCAACGAGCAGATCCCATGTGGTCTGGTGTGATTCGATTCCTGCTCCAGGAAGATCTTATTCTGACTGTGAAGCCACCAGCACCCATCAGTGACTTTGTCATGAACCAAGAATTACTGTATCGAACAGCCGAGTTGGGTACTCCTAGCAGAAGAGTATACCAGTTAGTAATTCCACAGTCACTAGTGAATGTAGCCTTACAGCTAGTTCACGATGTACCAGGTGTTGCGCACCCTGGTATGGATCGTTCAGTAAAACAAGCCAGATTGAAATACTTTTGGCCTCGTATGGCAACTGATATTTCTGAGTATGTTAAGAAATGTAGTGTCTGCATGCTAATGGTCCTAATCCAATCCAAGTGTATCCAACTACTAGTGAACCGTGGGAAAGAGTTGCGCTAGATCTGTTAACTAATTTCCAATGTTCCCTCCAGGGCAACAAACATCTGTGCGTTAGGGTAGACCATTTCACCAGATATTGTGAGTTAGTTCCTATTGCAGATAAGACTGCAGAGACAGTAGATAAAGGTTTTAAAGAATGCATTATCTGCAGGCATACCACCCCTAAGTCCCTAGTAACAGATAATGGAGGTGAATTCTGTAATGAGATTCTTGAAAATTTGTGCACCTTGTACAAGATCTCTAAATCCACCATTGTTCCTCATCATCCTGCCAGCAATGGGTTAGCAGAACGAACCAATAAGAAAGTACTTGATGTCTTGAGAGCCACTATCAATCCCAACAGTGAAACTTGGGATGAAGTTATACCTGATGTGCAGTGTGCTATAAATTCTGCTTACAATGTTTCTATAGGTGACACTCCACATTATGCATTGTATGGTGTAGATAAACGTTTGCCTTATGAGTTGTTATTTTCTAACCCGAAACCAAATTACAACCCTGATGATTTCATAGCAACTCGTACCAGCCTAGCTCAAAGCGTCTTTAGAAGAATCCGTTAAACACTTCATAAATCTACAGCAGAATTTACAAGAGTCGCTAACACTCGAGCAAAGCCGTCCAAAATCAAAATAGATTTGAGAGTTATGCTGACAAACTTTAACAAAACGTCTGCAATGCCTAAGCTTGATCAAAAGTTTGTTGGTCCTTATCTAGTAGTTGAACATATCACTGGCAATAAATATAAGGTTAGAGAAATTAGTACTGGTCAGTATAAAGAATCGCATTTAGATCATATGAAGTTAGTATGTGATGATAATGATGTTCCAACTCAGACTAATGTGACAGACTCTGACAACCCTCCTGATCCTGTACTCTCTACCTCTGATACTCAGTCAGACGATCAACCTGAATGTCGTTATTCCCTACGTACACGACAGGTATTGAGAAATCCTCAAGTATCATCTATAACTACCAATTCAGATTTGCCTCAAATACAGCGTGAGTTAGCCAGTGCAACAGAGTTTGATCCTCCCAGAGATGACACCCATTCTGCATATGTCAATCTCACCCTAGCAGAGTTGGGGTTAAATGTAAATAACCTGTATAGATGAATAATTATGGCATCAACCTATCAGTATTCAAGAATTTATTTTTGTGTTCACGTTCTCTCCGAATTCTGAGAGTTAACAGTCTAGATTTGAGTGCACTGAATCTGCCTTTCTGTTAAACACTTCTTTCTTTTCATATATTTCTTCCTCAGAATCCGTAGATCACATGAATACAGATCGATCGATCAAATTTTTTTTTTTATCACTTCTATTGTGTAATCCCAATGTTGAGTTCATTAGATGAGTTGTGCTATATTGTACCTTGTAATGCATTACAGTTTCATTACAGTAAGTTTTATTATAGTCAATTACGTAAGCTTCCATTCCAATATTCTCCTTATGTTATAATGTTCAATTGTTGTGTACTTTGACATTGTATAGAATCAGCCCAAGCCGTACGCCTGCCGTCTCTAGTTTGTATTAGCTGTATGTCGGGACAACATACGTTAGCATCGCCGAGCTCTCAGTGAGTACACATCTCAGTAGTACCAGTTACCAGTAACCAGTTACCAGTAGATGACTCACTACCAACCGTCTGTGTGAATCACTGACTGTTATTCATGTAGACAGCCTGTACTGTCTGCACAGACAGCCCATGCTGTCTGCCAGCTTAGTTCATATTTCGCGCCACTAAGGTGCTGCCATCTATAGGCCTTGCCACTTCAGTATGCCCAGACTTGCCTCGCCCTCACTCACACAGCGGTCTAGCATCAACACACAAGTACTCCCAGCTCTCTCTCGTGGGCATGGCCCTGCCTGGGCCATGGGCACAAACACACAAGCCTGTGTAACCCAACACTAGTTATCAATAAAGTAAGAAGCCTCCGAAGAAGTATATCATTAACACCGCTCTACCAGAATACCAAACAAGCCCGTTATAAATGGTGACAGCGGTGCTTGCAGCAGTTGTGTTTGCCTGGAGAGAGGGTGGAAGAGGTATGAAGTCATCTTCACTTCATCACCCTACACAAGAAGCATCCGTCTCTCAACGAGTTATCCTGATGTCGTGTCTGCACGTTTGAGCATCCAGACACAGGTACTAGCAGGATCCAGCCGAAATTTGCCGAAATTCTCCGAGAATTGTAATGGCGTCCCAGTGACCCTACGCTGTTTCTCAAGTCACGTGTTCAGCGTCACTTGTATGTTGCTGTTGTTGTTCAGCTCAGCACAGCCGTTTCAGCAAGCCAGAGGTGAGTTTTGTGGTGATTTCTGCGTCCAGTGTGAGCTCTACGTATTTGTGGGTGGGGGAGGAGAGGAGAGGAAGTGGCTGTTCCTCACCTTGCCCATGCTCGCCCTACTCACGCTCACCCATCTACCATACACCACTCACCACTGCCCATTCCCTCTGCTGTGTTTTCTGCTGTTTTTCGTATGAATTCATTGCCAGTGCTGTGTATCCGAGTGCCCGAGGCCACTCGAAGCTACGTGGATCACGACGTCACGTGGGTGTGGGCAATGTCACATAGACCTACAAAGCCACGTGAGTTACCAGATGTCCCAGGCCTCATGCTGTGGTCTGCTGCCCGCATCACATCGACGCCACCCACGATGCTGCCCGACTTCATGACGTCACGATGTCTGCTGACGTCACCTCACGATGTCTGCCTGACGTCACCTCGAGATGTCTGTTGACGTCACTGCTGCTGACGTCACCTTGCGACATCACGCCTGACATCACATGATGTCACATCGAGTGTTCTAGTAATTATTTCAGTATTGTCGAGAAGATTGAGAGAAGATATATGTCGTGTGTTAATTAATTCCTCTCAGTCAGTGTTCTCATATTTTAGTATGTCTTAGTCAGTTTTATGTGCAGAAAAGCATCATTTGCTAGTTAAGCCATGTTGTACCGTATGTACAGCAGTGTGTTTGTAAGTTTTCTGTGTGTCCAATGAGGTCTGTGGTCAGACCCTTGAGTTGCACCACTGTGCTAAGTCACCCGCGTGACCAGTGTTTGACAGCTGATTTCTCAGCCCTGAGCGTATGAGCCCCCTTGTACAGAAAGCTTTTATGCTCGTCGCTCGTGTTGTTCTGCAGAATCGTACCTGCTACGATTCCCATCGAGATTTGTTTCACTTCACCTCCAGACCGTCAGAGTGCAGTTATATGTAGAGAAACAAGTCTGGGGACCCTTAGACTAACCTCTGCTATAACTCCAACTCTCGAGAGATGACACACTGTGTCAGCCTCGTGTCACAAGCTTCAGTGAGCAGCCTGCACAAAGAAGATGTCACTTTGACTGCTAGCTCTCTCACTGCAGTCTGGTGTATGATGTTACGACTTCCAGATGTTTCGCCCAGTCGTCTCTGCCACGACTCGCTCCACAACTCGCTTCACGCTCGCCGGCAGTGACAGCCCAGCGACAGTACCAGTCGAGAAGTGTCCTGAGTCGCTTGCCAGAAGTCCTGCCCAGTTGCCGAGTTTTGTCGATGCCTCACTCGAGGGCACCACCATGTCGTGCCCCAGGTTGAGTGAAAACCTGCAGCGACTCCTACGTTGTCTGCTTCACCGTTCCAGAGGAGACCGTACCCTGTTACGTCACAGCTCAGCCGCAGCGATGTCTCCCGTGTTGCAGTATCTGTCCAGACGCAGGAAGTCGTGCAGTGATGCCCATCGACGCTCACTGCCTTTGACCACGATGTTCAGCACACCCCACATGGTTTTTTCTTCCCTCCCTGTAGGAAGTTTTTTTTCCATGTCCATATGTATATATATGTTTTTATTTTGTGTTCTGTGCCCTGTTCCTACGAGAGAGAGACCGAGTTTCTTTTACCACCAGTTGTCGCGTCGGGACGATGCACGATAGGTGGCCGAGCGTATGTAGACAGCCTGTACTGTCTGCACAGACAGCCCATGCTGTCTGCCAGCTTAGTTCATATTTCGCGCCACTAAGGTGCTGCCATCTATAGGCCTTGCCATTTCAGTATGCCCAGACTTGCCTCGCCCTCACTCACACAGCGGTCTGGCATCAACACACAAGTACTCCCAGCTCTCTCTCGTGGGCATGGCCCTGCCCGGGCCATGGGCACAAACACACAAGCCTGTGTAACCCAACACTAGTTATCAATAAAGTAAGAAGCCTCCGAAGAAGTATATCATTAACACCGCTCTACCAGAATACCAAACAAGCCCGTTATATTCATGTTGCTGCTGATCATAGCATGTTTTTGAATGTCGTTCACCTGCTAGGTACTGGTGGGTCAGTCTGAGATAAAGAGCAGAGAGAGGCAGGTCGGCTGATGGTGCTTCCCATACTTTCCGTTTAATTATATGTACTAACCAGCCTACGTGAGTGTTTTTACCCCATCCATGTTATCGAACCCACATGACACACACACACACACACACACACACACACACACACACACACACACACACACACACACACACACACACACACACATATTCTTGGACTGCAAGAAGGCGTTTGACACAGTTCCACACAAGAGATTAGTGCAAAAACTGGAGGACCAAGCAGGGATAACAGGGAAGGCACTACAATGGATCAGGGAATACTTGTCAGGAAGACAGCAGCGAGTCATGGTACTTGGCGAGGTGTCAGAGTGGGCACCTGTGACCAGTGGGGACCCACAGGGGTCAGTCCTAGGACCAGCGCTGTTTCTGGTATTTGTGAACGACATGATGGAAGGAATAGACTCTGAGGTGTCCCTGTTTGCAGATGACGTGAAGTTGATGTGAATTCACTCGATCGAAGACCAGGCAGAACTACAAAGGGGTCTGGACAGACTGCAGACCCGGTCCAGCAATTAGCTCCTGGAGTTCAACCCCACCAAGTGCAAAGTCATGAAGATTGGGGAGGGGCAAAGAAGACCGCAGAAGGAGTACAGTCTAGGGGGCCAGAGGCTACAAACCTCACTCAAGGAAAAAGATCTTGGGGTGAGTATAACATCAGGCACATCTCCTGAAGCGCACATCAACCAAATAACGGCTGCAGCATATGGGCGCCTAGCAAACCTCAGAACCGCATTCCGACACCTTAATAAGGAATCGTTCAGGACCCTGTACACCGTGTATGTTAGGCCCATATTGGTGTATGCGGCACCAGTTTGGAACCCACACCTAGCCAAGCACGTAAAGAAACTAGAGAAAGTGCAAAGGTTTGCAACAAGACTAGTCCCAGAGCTAAGAGGTATGTCCTACGAGGAGAGGTTAAGGGAAATCAACCTGACGACACTGGAGGACAGGAGAGATAGGGGGGACATGATAACGACATACAAAATACTGAGAGGAATTGACAAGGTGGACAAAGACAGGATGTTCCAGAGACTGGACACAGTAAGAAGGGGACACAGTTGGAAGTTGAAGACACAGATGAATCACAGGGATGTTAGGAAGTATTTCTTCAGCCACAGAGTAGTCAGTAAGTGGAATAGTTTGGGAAGCGATGTAGTGGAGGCAGGATCCATACATAGCTTTAAGCAGAGGTATGATAAAGCTCACGGTTCAGGGAGAGTGACCTAGTAGCGATCAGTGAAGAGGCGGGGCCAGGAGCTCGGACTCGACCCCTGCAACCTCAACTAGGTGAGGTGAGTACACACACACACACACACACACACACACACACACACACACACACCCACTCTCAAGGAGAAAGATCTTGGGGTGAGTATAACACCTCACAACACACGAGGAGAATAGCGCATTCTACCACACCACACTGAGTACAAAAATCACCACAAATCCACCTCTGACTTGCTAACAGAAATTCGGCAAATTTCGGCAAGATCCTGCTTGTACCAATGTCTGGCTGCTGAGACTTTCACACACGACTTCGGGATAACTCGTTGAGAGACAGATGCTTCCTGTATAGGGTGGTCCGGTGGCATGGTGGCTAAAACTCCCGCTTCACACACGGAGGGCCCGGGTTCGATTCCCGGCGGGTAGAAACATTTCGACTCGTTTCCTGACACCTGTTGTCCTGTTCACCTAGCAGCAAATAGGTACCTGGGTGTTAGTCGACTGGTGTGGGTCGCATCCTGGGGGACAAGATTAAGGACCCCAATGGAAATAAGTTAGACAGTCCTCGATGACGCACTGACTTTCTTGGGTTATCCTGGGTGGCTAACCCTCCGGGGTTAAAAATCCGAACGAAATCTTATCTTATCTTATCTTATGAAGTGAAGACAACTCCATTTCCCCTCCTTCCCTCTCTCCCGGGGCAAACACACGTGCTGCGACCATCGCTCTCCACCAATGTTTTCTGAGGAATTAATTGGGGTGGTTGTTGCAGGCGGGGAGTAATGATAAGGCTTCGGAGGCTTCTTACTTTATTTGCGATATCGAAGGTACACAGGCAGTGTGTCCATGGCCCCGAGGGGCCAGGCTGCGAGGGAGAGAGAAAGTAGGCCTTGTGTTGATTCTAGGCGATGTAAGCGTGGTGTTTCTGAACTCGGTATGAGCCTATAAGTGGCAGCACGAGCATGGCACGAAATATGAACTCAGCTGGCAGACAGCGTAGGCTGTCTGCACCAGTGTCTGAATTTTATGGCTCACCCGTCATGAGTTCGATTCCCATCCGTTATGTGATTTGTTGACAATCGTGTTATTACGATTTCGTCATTTTGTTAAGTAGATGAGGATACTAACAAATACCGGATATATTGACCTCATTTATTGTTTTAGTGGTACATACAATTCTCAGTCCCAATATTGTAATATCCAATATGTATTTATTAATTTATTTTTTTTAATAATTTCAACATGAAAGGAAATATCTTTGGTGGTAAGTTATTATTAAAGGTTCTGTGGATAATTAATAATAGAAATTTATTCGATAGCATATGTTTATTTTCAGTAATTTAATTTGTTGTGACTGGAGCAAGACTTATGCTAGGTTACGTGACTGAGTTAAGTCATTAAGAGACAGGTAAATTCTCCTGTCTTCTAATAACATGAGTTTTTCCTCTATAATCTACTCTGTCCATAATTACTATCGTATTTACTTATTTTCGTAAGGTGAAGTCTAGGATCTTCACCTCACGAAAACAAAGTAAATAAGATAGTAATTATAGACAAGGTAGATTAGCTGAGCAAGTTACAAAGGTAATGAACTCACAATTTACAAAGGTAATGAACTCCAGGTAGGTCTGGTCACAATCATGACAGCAGAGAGAAGAGAGGAGCTTACGACGATGTTTTAGTCCGACTTGGACCATTTACAAAGTCACACTGTGACTTTGTAAATGGTCCAAGTCGGACCAGAACGTCGTTGTAACTCCTCTCTTCTATGTGCAGGTTGTTTGTGTATTGTTCCGGTCACGGTATTGTGCCTTTTTTGTTATAAATATTCACTTTGTGGAATCACTACTGGATCAGGGAAAGATAATGAACCATTTGTATCACAGCAACAAAGTCACAATTTAGCAATTATTCACTTAATTTATAGTACAAATCTGATGTAGTATAATTAGGTTATGTTGCAGTTCATCGATGTTGCAACTGAACGATGGAACAATTTAGTTAGGATAGCATTCAACGGCGGTACGAAGTAGTGGATTGACGGTCTCGAGGGTCCTCACTGTCCTGTAATATTCAAGTGACAGAGGAAGGAGTAGGTAGTAGAGCAGGCGATGTCATCGAGTAAGGGCAGACTGGGCGACTGTTGTCTCATTCTGGCGCACACTCCAGGGGGATCATTTGGTGCCCATGAAATCCACTGAGCACTTGTCACATTGCTTCCGTCCAGCCATTTCCGAGCGATGACACCCACCCACACGTCTGCATGGAAGAACAACAGATTATTTAGTCGTAAATGGGATGGTGGATACAGACACTTACTTACGGTTCAGGGCGTTTATGACAAGAAACGTTTTTCCTCTAGTGGTGAGAAAGCCAATCACGGCGAAACGTTCCCTTAATTAAATATGAAGTGTACATGTCTGTCTTTATCCACTCAGATTTAGTAGAATGAGTCTTTTTTTTTCTTTATAAAAATCAAATTTACAGGCTAAGAGTTGTTATTCCACCTCAGTTATTTCATATCCCAGCCTATCCGAGGTATACTGGCACCCCCAGGATGCCACCCACAACTGTCCATTAACACCCACGTACCTACTTACTGCTAGGTGAACAGAGACAGCAGGTGTAAGAAAACACACCCAGTGTTTCTACTCTTACCGGGGATCAAACCACGGACACAATGTGTGAGCCGAGTACGCTACCAACCGAGCTACGGGATACCTATAAAGACTGTTTCTCTTCTCTACACACTGATTCAGAAAAACTAATAATTTTAAATAATTTTTAGGGTTAAAATACCCACTGGTATCACCGACTCTGCCAGTACCTTGAGTATCTTGGAAAATACATCAGCCTAGTGTATGAATGACTAGGTGTAGTAAACGAGACATAGGTACAATAATTTCAAACTCTACTTATGTGTCTTTTTGCACATCTTATCAGTATCCTCATACCGTGTGCAACAAGAATAGTGATCAGAAGTACCTGTCAAGAATGGGTCGGAGGTACCTGCCTAGCGTGGGTCAGAGGAACCTGTCTAACATGGGTCAGAGGTACCTGCCTAGCATGGGTCAGAGAGTGGCAATGCTCCTCTGTTCTTATAATTCTTATAATCTGATGTTCTAAACCCATATTTTGCTAGGTGACTGTGAGAGGGACGGGGGATAGGACTAAGTAAATATATTCGATATATATTTGGTATATTTTGTGTTCCTCATCCTAGCACAATGAGATATAAGGTTTTTCTTCTCTGTTCCAGATATACTTCAGTGTTTGATAAAAAGTTGCAAACCATGATCAGCCCCGTGAACAGCATACACACACACACACACACACACACACACACACACACACACACACACACACACACACTGACATAAAATTAAACTCAGTCTAATTACCACTGGACGAGAGTGGGAAGATGTAGTGCTGTAGAGCATTAAAGTTCCCAGCATCACTAGCATCATAAAGATCTGCTCCGAATCTCATGCAGTAGCTCCTTGCGACAGTCCAGGCTACACTTGTTGTATTGAGGTAGATGCAGCCCAAGTTTGTGTCCATACTGAAGGGTTTACTGCATGGCTCAACTGTTGTCAACACCAATTTAAGTGTATATGCATATGTATGTATGTATATATATATATATATATATATATATATATATATATATATATATATATATATATATATATATATATATATATATATATATATATATATATACATATACATATGTATACATATATTTGGTAGGGTATGTAAAAGAAAAAAATTAAAAGTGAATACAGGAAAGAGTAAGGTTATGAGGATAACAAAAATATTAGGTGATGAAAGATTGGATATCAGATTGGAGGGAGAGAGTATGGAGGAGTTGAATGTATTCAGATATTTGGGAGTGGACGTGTCAGCGGATGGGTCTATGAAGGATGAGGTGAATCATAGAATTGATGAGGGGAAAAAGGTGAGCGGTGCACTTAGGAGTCTGTGGAGACAAAGAACTTTGTCCTTGGAGGCAAAGAGGGGAATGTATGAGAGTATAGTTTTACCAACGCTCTTATATGGGTGTGAAGCATGGGTGATGAATGTTGCAGCGAGGAGAAGGCTGGAGGCAGTGGAGATGTCGTGTCTGAGGGCAATGTGTGGTGTGAATATAATGCAGAGAATTCGTAGTTTGGAAGTTAGGAGGAGGTGCGAGAGTACCAAAACTGTTGTCCAGAGGGCTGAGGAAGGGTTGTTGAGGTGGTTCGGACATGTGGAGAGAATGGAGCGAAACAGAATGACTTCAAGAGTGTATCAGTCTGTAGTGGAAGGAAGGTGGGGTAGGGGTCGGCCTAGGAAAGGTTGGAGGGAGGGGGTAAAGGAGGTTTTGTGTGCTAGGGGCTTGGACTTCCAGCAGGCATGCGTGAGCGTGTTTAATAGGAGTGAATGGAGACAAATGGTTTTTAATACTTGACGTGCTGTTGGAGTGTGAGCAAAGTAACAGTTATGAAGGGGTTCAGGGAAACCGGCAGGCCGGACTTGAGTCCTGGAGATGGGAAGTACAGTGCCTGCACTCTGAAGGAGGGGTGTTAATGTTGCAGTTTAAAAACTGTAGTGTAAAGCACCCTTCTGGCAAGACAGTGATGGAGTGAATGATGGTGAAAGTTTTTCTTTTTCGGGCCATCCTGCCTTGGTGGGAATCGGACAGTGTGTTAATAAAAAAAATATACATACAAGCATATGCAATAAGATTATACAATAAGATTACAGTAAACAGGTGGCATCACAATATGCAGAACAGCCACTGTAAAAAAATAATGAAATTCCAAGCGCTTTCGTGACTTCTCACATTGTCAAGGGACTATAAAAATAAAAGGTTAACAGGAAGGCACATAAGAACGGGACTACACCTCGCTACCACCCCACAACAACACCTGACTTTTTATGATGATGTAGGTAACTAGTCAGTGATCCCTGAACCACGGCTTAATTATTAATTACAAATGAATCCAGTTTATATAAACCAAAGGAAATATTCATATTATTTTCAAAACTACTTTTTATGAAACAAGATTCAATTACATTCCTGTCGACCATGAACTTGCTTGATACTACTTTCTCAAACTTTTGTAAATCAATTGGATGGTTAAAATCTCTCACATGAATAAATAGAGCATTGGAATCTTGTCTACTTCTAATACTATATTTAAGTTGTTTTAACCTTAGTTCAAGACTTTTACCAGTTTGACCTTAATAAACTTTATCACATATTTGACAAGGAATCTTATAAAGACATCCGTCAACATTTTGGGGGGATTTTTTTGTATGAAAAGTTTTTTGAGTCTGTCAAGATTTTTAAATAAATGGCGAGGGAGAGCCAACATATTTTTAGTTGAATAAGGCTGGTTGTCCCTTTTTGGATTGTAAAATGTATTTCTAGCAATTTAAGGGAATTATCAGTTAAGTTTCTCGGGTATTTCAGATCATTAGCTATTTCATAAATTTTGGATATTTCTTCATCTATGAACTCTGGACTACAAATACGTAAAGCTCTCAAAAACATTGACGAGAAACCCGACAGTTTAACTCTATCTTGATGTGAAGAATAATAGTGGACATAGAACAGATATTTATTGCTTTTCTGCAAATTTAAAATTTAAAATCATTGTTACCGTTAATAATACATCTAGGAAAGGGAATGAGTTATTTTCTTCGAACTCAACAGTAAAATTTATAGAATAGCTAAGCTATGTAATTTGACAAGAAAATGGTTTAAATCTAAATTCTTGGGCAAAAACACAAAATATCATCAAGATATCTGTTCCATTTAGCTCTATTAGAAAGGACTGGGTTCAGTAACCTTGTTCAAAAAATTCCATGTATAAATTACAAAGAACAGGTGAAAGAGGATTTCCCATTGCCATACCAAACTTATGAGTGTAAAACTCGCCATTAGATACAAATTTTGCATCAACAAGTTTAATTAGAGTAGGAACCGGCAATGGTAAATCGTAATTAACAAGTTCTTCAGATAAGAAACTTAATAAATCATCAACTGGATTTTTTGTAAACAAAGAAGTAACATCAAAACTAAGCATGTTAGCATAATTTAAGGAGCTTTATTTATCCACTAAATCTGTGTTATCTTTAGCATTAAAGTTAGAAATTTTACCAACAATAGGGCTCAAAATATCAACAAGCCATTTAAATAATTTATAAGAAACTGATCCTATGGAGCTAATAATTAGTCTAACTGGATTACCTGGTTTGTGAGATTTTATTTATCCGTACATGTAGGGTAAAGATGGATTAGTGGAAGTAAATTTTTTAATTCATCTTTGCCTTTCAGTAGACATTTTATTGTTTTATTGAAATTACTGTTAACAGTTTCTATGGTTTAGAATAAGTTTCCGTGTCATCAAGGAGAGTATTTATTTTATAGTTCCTTGATAATGTGAGAAATCACGAAAACGCTTGGAATTTCACTATATATATGTATATATATATATATATATATATGTATATATATATATATGTGTATATATGTATATATATATATAATGTGTATATATGTATATATATATATATGTGTATATATGTATATATATATATATGTGTATATATGTATATATATATATATGTGTATATATGTATAAGTAGTCAAAAAAGCGGCTGGGGGGTCCCTTCCGGAAAAAGGCATGCGGCTGGGAGGTCCCTTCCGGTTTAGGCCTTCCACTGGGCGGTGTATCCGGTCTAGGACCAGCAGCTGGAGGGTCACCTTTTCACACCTAGGTGTTACTTCCGGTTTTGACCTTGACCTCGCCCTCGAGACTACCTCACCCTTACCCCCCCCCAACCAGTACCCCCGCCCACGACCCCCCCCCCTTCGCGACCCCGCCGTCGCGCCGCGCCCGCGCGCCCGCCCGCCCACGCGCCCGTCCGCGCGCCCCGCCCGCGCGCCTTCTGCTGCGCCTTCTGCAGCGTCGTCCAGATCGACCCCGCGCCTCGAATTTTTTTTCTTATGATCTCCTTGGATCAAGGTTTTTGGATTCCCCCCCCTACGGGGTTTCGAATTTTTTTTGAATTTCATTTTCTTGTGCTCTCCATCTCCTCGGATCAAGTTTTTAAGGTTCCCCCTCTCACTTTCACCCCCATCCCAAAATTTCTCGATATTACCATGACTCCATCTCCTCGGATCAAGGTTTTTGGATTCCCCCCTATGGGGTTTTCGAAATTCTCCATCTCCTCAGATCAAATTTTTTGAGTACCCCTCCTTTCACCCCAAATTTTCCCGACAATACCATGACTCCATCTCCTCGGATCCCCCTCCCACTTTCACCCCCCAACCCCAAAAATTTGGATCCCCCCTATGGGGTTTTCGAAATTCTCCATCTCCTTGGATCAAATTTTTGGATTCCCCCCTATGGGGTTTTCGAAATTCTCCATCTCCTTGGATCAAGTTTTTGGGTACCCCTCCTTTCACCCCCCATCCCCAAAAAATTTCTCAATATCAAAGTCTCCACTTCCTCGGATCACCCTCCCACTTTCACCCCCCAACCCCAAAAATTTCTCGACAATACCATGACTCCATCTCCTCGGATCAAGTTTTTCTCGAAATCAAAGTCTCCATCTCCTTGGATCAAATTTTTGGATTACCCCTCTCACTTTCACTCCCACCCCAAAATTTCTCGATAATACCAAGACTCCATCTCCTTGGATCAAGGTTTTTGGATTCCCCCCTCTGGGGGTAAGCATTCAAATGAACTCCTCCTATGGGGCATGCTTACTACAGGTCTAATGAAGGGTGTTTACTCGGCGGTCAGTGACGTCAGTATTCCTCTCATTAAGTTAAATGAACTAAAAAGGACCACGCGCACACAGGTTGAATCTTGTCTACCCTTTTACCCACCCTCCCAAACCCTCACACTCCAACCAACACCTCACAATTTTCACTCATAACCCCCCAATTTTTCTCGTTTTAACCCTTTTAGTTCATTAAAGTTAATAAGGGGACACATGCATCAGAAAGTCACCACATCGCTTACATCCACTTTCGTTAAATTCACTACTCACAATTTTACATATTACGAAGTTAAATACGCACTTTTACTTTGAACATCTTCAAAACACTCTCATAAATCATTTGAATACTCACAAAAAATACCTTTATACATTTCCAAACAACACTGAAATACTCCAAAAACATCATTCGAACACCCCCAAATCACCTCTGAATACTCCCAGAACACCTTTATAAGTACTCTTGCACATCATTTGAACACCTTCATAAGTACTCTCATAATCATTTGTACACCTTCAAAAAACACAATTTGAGTACTCCCAATTACACCACCGAATACTACTAAAACACCGCTGAATTCAATCAAAACACCCTTCAACACCTTCAAAACACCTTTGAACACCTTCAAAACACCTTTGACACCTTCAAAAGACTCTTGAACACCTTCAAAAAACACCTTCGAACATTTCCAATCAACACTGAAACACTTCCAAAAACACAATTTGAGTACTCCCAATTACACCACTGAATTCTACTAAAACACCGCTGAATTCAATCAAAACACCCTTCAACACCTTCAAAACCCCTTTGAACACACTCAAAACACCTTTGAATAACCTCAAAACACCTTTGAACACCTTCAAAACACTCTCATAATCATTTGAACACACTCAAAACACCTTTGAATAACCTCAAATCACCTTTGAACACCTTCAAAACACCCTTGAACACCTTCAAAAAAAACAACATTTGAACACACTCAAAACACCTTTGAACATTTCCAAACAACACTGAAACACTTCCAAAAACACCATTTGAGTACTCCCAATTACACCACTGAATACTACTAAAACACCGCTGAATTCAATCAAAACACCCTTGATCACCTTCGAAAAACATTTGAACACACTCAAAACACCTTTGAATAACCTCAAAACACCTTTGAACACCTTCAAAACACCCTTGAACACCCTTGATCACCTTCAAAAAAACAACATTTGAACACACTCAAAACACCTTTGAACACCTTTGAACATTTCCAAACAACACTGAAACACTTCCAAAAACACCATTTGAGTACTCCCAAATACACCACTGAATACTAAAACACCACTGAATACACTCAAAACACCACCAAAATCACCATAAACTAAGATCAACACCCACATCCCACAACACCCACAACCCACAACACCCACAATTTTTTTCTCGTTTTATCTAATTTCATCAGAAAAAGTCCCAACAACAACCCACTTATAACATTTTTTTCGGTATCTCTAGTTCGACAACAACACCCACAACACCCACATCCCACAACACCCATGAACATTTCCAAAAACACTATTTGAGTACTCCCAATTACACCACTGATTACTACTAAAACACCGCTGAATTCAATCAAAACACCCTTCAACACCTTCAAACACCCTTGAACACCTTCAAAACACTCTTGAACACTTTCAAAAACACCTTTGAACATTTCCAATCAACACTGAAACACTTCCAAAAAACACCATTTGAGTACTCCCAATTACACCACTGATTACTACTAAAACACCGCTGAATTCAATCAAAACACCCTTCAACACCTTCAAACACCCTTGAACACACTCAAAACACCCTTCAACACCTTCAAAACACCTTTGATCACCTTCAAAAACACATTTGAATACATTCAAAACACTCTCATAATCATTTGAACACACTCAAAACACCTTTGAACACCTTCAAAACACCCTTGAACACCCTTGATCACCTTCAAAAAAACAACATTTGAACACACTCAAAACACCTTTGAACACCTTTGAACATTTCCAAACAACACTGAAACACTTCCAAAAACACCATTTGAGTACTCCCAAATACACCACTGAATACTAAAACACCACTGAATACACTCAAAACACCACCAAAATCACCATAAACTAAGATCAACACCCACATCCCACAACACCCACAACCCACAACACCCACAATTTTTTTCTCGTTTTATCTAATTTCATCAGAAAAAGTCCCAACAACAACCCACTTATAACATTTTTTTCGGTATCTCTAGTTCGACAACAACACCCACAACACCCACATCCCACAACACCCATGAACATTTCCAAAAACACTATTTGAGTACTCCCAATTACACCACTGATTACTACTAAAACACCGCTGAATTCAATCAAAACAGCCTTCAACACCTTCAAACACCCTTGAACACCTTCAAAACACTCTTGAACACTTTCAAAAACACCTTTGAACATTTCCAATCAACACTGAAACACTTCCAAAAACACAATTTGAGTACTCCCAATTACACCACTGATTACTACTAAAACACCGCTGAATTCAATCAAAACACCCTTCAACACCTTCAAACACCCTTGAACACACTCAAAACACCCTTCAACACCTTCAAAACACCTTTGATCACCTTCAAAAACACCTTTGAATACATTCAAAACACTCTCATAATCATTTGAACACACTCAAAACACCTTTGAACACCTTCAAAACACCCTTGAACACCCTTGATCACCTTCAAAAAAACAACATTTGAACACACTCAAAACACCTTTGAACACTTCCAAAAAAACACAATTTGAGTACTCCCAATTACACCACTGAATACTACTAAAACACCGCTGATTTCAATCAAATCACCCTTCAACACCTTCAAAACACCTTTGAACACCTTCAAAGCACTCTTGAACACCCTCAAAAACACCTTTTGAATAACCTCAAAACACCTTTGAACACCTTCAAAACACCCTTGAACACCTTCAAAACACCCTTGATCACCTTCAAAAAACATTTGAACACACTCAAAACACCTTTGAACACCTTTGAACATTTCCAATCAACACATCATTTGAACACCTTCCAAACACCTTTGAACACCTTCAAAACACTCTCATAATCATTTGAACACACTCAAAACACCTTTGAATACTCACATAAACACCCTTGAACACCTTCAAAACACCCTTGAACACCTTCAAAACACCCTTGAACACCTTCAAAAAACATTTGAACACACTCAAAACACCTTTGAACACCTTTGAACATTTCCAATCAACACATCATTTGAACACCTTCCAAACACCTTTGAACACCTTCAAAACACTCTCATAATCATTTGAACACACTCAAAACACCTTTGAATACTCACATAAACACCCTTGAACACCTTCAAAACACCCTTGAACACCTTCAAAACACCCTTGAACACCTTCAAAAAACATTTGAACACACTCAAAAGTACTCTTGCACATCATTTGTACACCTTCAAAACACCCTTGAACACCTTCAAAACACCTTTGAATAACCTCAAAACACCTTCATAAGTACTCTCATAATCATTTGTACACCTTCAAAAAACACCTTTGAATACTCACATAAACACCCTTGAACACCTTCAAAAAACAACATTTGAACACACTCAAATCACCTTTGAACACCTTTGAACATCACCAAAACACTCTCATAAATCATTTGAATACTCACATAAACACCGCTGAATTCAATCAAAACACCCTTCAACACCTTCAAACACCCTTGAACACACTCAAAACACCTTTGAACACCTTTGAACATTTCCAAACAACACTGAAACACTTCCAAAAACACCATTTGAGTACTCCCAAATACACCACTGAATACTAAAACACCACTGAATACACTCAAAACACCACCAAAATCACCATAAACTTAGATCAACACCCACATCCCACAACACCCACAACCCACAACACCCACAATTTTTTCTCGTTTTATCTAATTTCATTAGAAAGTCACAACACCCACACCTCCCATTTTTTTCTCGTTTTAACCCTTTTAGTTCATTAAAGTTAATAAGGGGGCACACTACATCAGAAAAAGTCACAAAAACAACCCACTTATATCGTCTTTTCGGTATCTCTAGTTCGACAACAACACCCACATCCCACAACACCCACATCCCACATCCCACACACACACACACACACACACATACACACACATCCCTAACCTAGCCTAACCTAACCTAACTTATCCTAACCTAACCTAACCTAACCTAACCTAACCTAACCTAACTTATCCTAACCTAGCCTAACCTAACCTAACCTAACCTTACCTAACTTATCCTAACCTAACCTAGCCTAACCTAACCTAACTTAACCTAACCTAACCTAACCTAACCGAACCTACCCTAACCTAACCTTACCTTACATAACCTAACCTAGCCTAACCTAACCTAACCTAACTTAACCTAACCCAACCTAACCTAACCTAGCCTAGCCTAACCTAACTTAACCTAACCTAACCTAACCTAACCTACCCTAACCTAACCTAACCTAACCTATCTTAACCTTACCTAACCTAACCTAGCCGAACCTATCCTAACCTAACCTAAAATATATTGGAACACCCCCAAAACACTATTTGAGTACTCCAGAATTACTTTGAACGACTCCATTTTTGGATATTTCCAAATTAGTTTTGAAAACTTTATCGTAAAATCGAACATTATTTTCTTGTTGGTAAACACACTCAATGGTAGAAATATTTACTCGATTTCCGAATAGAAGCACTATCCTCGCTCTGAGAGACTCATTGTGGGTCACCCCAACACATGGCGTAATGCGGTTCACACCCAAGGTAGAACATAACACCTGCGTCAACTCAGGACAGACAGGCGCCATGAAATGCGGGTAACATCCAAGGTAGAAAATCATCTCTTTCCAGACCAACTGTCTATCCTAACCTAACCTAACCTAACCTAACCTAATTCCTAACCTAACCTAACCTCACCTAACCGAACCTAACCTAACTCCATCAATCACCTCTATCCTAACCTAACCTAACCTAACCCAACCTAACTCCATCAAACACCTCTATCCTAACCTAACCTAACCTATCCTAACCTAACCTAACTCCATCAAACACCTCGAATACTACCTAACTTAACCTAACCTAACCTTACCTAACCTACCGAACCTAACCTAACCTAACCTAACCTATCCTAACCTGTCCTAACCTAACCTAACCTATCCTAACCTAACCTAACCTAACCTAACCTAACTTATCCTAAGCTAACCTAACCTAACTTATCCTAACATAACCTAACCTAACCTAACCTAACCTAAAATAACGAACCTAACCTAACTTATCCTAATCTAATCTAACCTATCCTAACTTATCCTAACCTAACCTAACTTATCCTAACCTAACCTAACCTAAAATAACCTAACCTAACTTATCCTAACCTACTCACTTTACTTGAACACCCTTCAAAGTAGCTTGAATATTTAAATAATAGTATTTCAAAATATCATTTTGACATTTCAAATAATATTTGACAGTTTGCCTGTTTTCACAGCCATTTCGCTAGTTTAGCACTATCTCCCTCAAATCTCTCAGATTTTGCATAATAAAATTGTCTTCATACACTTAGTGACATGAAACACATTATTTGGTTTACATGGAATTGCTTGAACAGATTCTTTCTTTCTCAGCTTAATGTCATTTTAAACACCTTCAAAACAATATCAAACACTTGAATACTCAAAATACTAGCTACAATAAACAACATTTAATATTTTCAGCATCACTGAAACAATACCAGAAACTAAAAGCTTAACATCAATATTTAACATCTTCTTATAGAAACTCAGTCATTATACCAAGCAATTTCGCTTGCATGAAAAAACATGAACATTACTTGCACAGCGACACACACCCGAAAATATAAGCCTTGTTACGCAACACAATTGTCACTTCACTCAAAATACGCTAATATCAGCAGAAAATACCATTTTAGCAAACATTTTGCTGGCTGGCCACACTGTGCCTCATACTTGACAACATAGATACTACTACACACAACACATGATGTTCACTCTGACTGACGAAGTCAGTACAAAACACATCTGTGTTACTGGTATCACATCAATTCTCTTAAAGCCACTGTTGTGCTCACAGCCTAAGAACACAAGATGACACAGATTTAATATCAAGATCACAGAAAATAATATTATTTATGTTTTGAGCCACACAAAATATTTATCATTGGTTTCCATATCAGTTTGGCCAAGTCACCTATCACTTCAATTATTAAGAGTCACAGCCTAAGATTACATATTCGCTATGATCATTGAAAATAAATATTTCATATTAAAATAGCTACATTAAAATATATTAATAATACTTTCACTAACATTTATAATATAAAACATGTTAATTATAACAGCACATTATCACAAAATACAGACATTATATTAAGGCATAATTGTAATGACACATGAAGATATATTATCAGTACCTACATACTACTTCATTCAGCACATACAATTTAAAATCTTCTTATTCTGTATATCTCTCAGAGTTAATTTAACCCGACGGATCCACCACGACGTGGTTTTATAGCAGGTGCTGAGCAGATGGTTCTCTGGCTCATGTCGTGATGGATCCGTCGGGGTTAAAACAGCTCTAGGAGATATACGGAATAAGGAAGTTTTAAGGGTGATGTGTATGTCTTAGTTGGAGGTGAATGTCTTAGATTTGGTGTGTATGTCTCATGTCTTAAATTTGCAATTGAAATGTATAATATGTGGGTGTCTGTGTATTATTTTTTTTGTGATAGTGATATGTTATAGTGCTCATGTTATGTTATAGATGTTGGTGGAAGTGTTGTGGTATTTTTGTGTATGGCTTATTTTTGTGCGAATGTTTAAAAAATAAGTGTTTTCAGTGATCATAGTAGTTTTGAGATGCATGATCTTAGATTTTTTGGTGATTAGTGTTGATAGATGACGGTAAACATGATATGGAATTGGTGATCGTGATTTTTGTGTGAATAATTATAAAAATGTGTGTTTTCTGTGATCTTGATGTTGGGGATCATAAAATCTGGTAATCGTCTTGGATATAGTGTTCTTAGATAATGTAGGGTACAACAGGTTGAAACAAGGAGGGGTTAGGTGTGATGTTACCAACCACCAAGTAACACAATGGGAGTGTGACGTCACTGGAGGTGAGCTCGTCGGTCCTGTGAGGTGAGACATCGTGTGTTGGTGGTAGTGAGGTGAGTGCGCTTAGATATTGTCAAATATGATTTTTTTTTTTTTTTGTGTGTGTGTGTGAAATGTTTATAAAAATGATTGTTTTCTGTGATATTGGTGATTTTGAGGTAAGTGAACATGGGTGATTGTAGTTGGTGATTGTCTTATATTATGTGTGTGTACAAGATATGTTTTCAGTTGATGGTGATCATGTACTAAGTGTTTGCGTATTAGGTTTGTGTTCATGTTTTTTTTTTTTTTCATGCGCCAAATGGGGAGGGAGTTCTTGGTTATAGTGATTTGAGGGGATTTCTATAAAAAGGATGTTAGATGGTGATGTTAAACTTAGTTTCTGGTGATTTTGACGGTGATTGGTAGTATTCAGTGGTGATTTGGTAGTAATCAGTAGTGTTTTTTGGGAGTATTCGGAGGTGTTTGATGGTGTTTTTTTTGAAGGTGTTCAAATGACGTGCAGAGCATTTTTTGAAGAAGATCAGTGGTGTTCAGAGTTGGTTCAAAGTTAGTCAGTGTGTTAGATATGGTAATGACTCATGTCATAAGTGTATGAGTTAGTTTTTTTTGTGCTAATGTTGTAAAGTCTGGAGAATGAGGGGGGAGTTTGGGGGGATGAGATGTAATTTAATGAAATGTGTAAGTGTAGATAAATTAGAGCTGTCAAATCTTATTTGGGAGTAATCAAAATGATATTTTGGAAGTGCTTCAGTGTTGTTTGGAAATGTTCAAAAGTGTTTATGTGAGTACTCAAATGCTTTATGAGAGTGTTCGAAGTAATCTTGGGGTTGTTCTGTAGTGAGATGATAAAGGTTGTGGATGAGAGATATTGAGAAAAGGGGGTCTCAAATGATTTATGAGAGTGTTTTGGTGATGTTCAAAGGTGTTCAAAGGTGATTTGAGTGTGTTCAAATGTTGTTTTTTGAAGGTGTTCAAGGGTGTTTATGTGAGTATTCAAAGGTGTTTTTTGAAGGTGTACAAATGATTATGAGAGTACTTATGAAGGTGTTTTGAGGTTATTCAAAGGTGTTTTGAAGGTGTTCAAGGGTGTTTTGAAGGTGTACAAATGATGTGCAAGAGTACTTTTGAGTGTGTTCAAATGTTTTTTGAAGGTGTTCAAGGGTGTTTTGAAGGTGTTCAAGGGTGTTTTGAAGGTGTTCAAGGGTGTTTATGTGAGTATTCAAAGGTGTTTTGAGTGTGTTCAAATGATTATGAGAGTGTTTTGAAGGTGTTCAAAGGTGTTTGGAAGGTGTTCAAATGATGTGTTGATTGGAAATGTTCAAAGGTGTTCAAAGGTGTTTTGAGTGTGTTCAAATGTTTTTTGAAGGTGTTCAAGGGTGTTTTGAAGGTGTTCAAGGGTGTTTTGAAGGTGTTCAAGGGTGTTTATGTGAGTATTCAAAGGTGTTTTGAGTGTGTTCAAATGATTATGAGAGTGTTTTGAAGGTGTTCAAAGGTGTTTGGAAGGTGTTCAAATGATGTGTTGATTGGAAATGTTCAAAGGTGTTCAAAGGTGTTTTGAGTGTGTTCAAATGTTTTTTGAAGGTGATCAAGGGTGTTTTGAAGGTGTTCAAGGGTGTTTTGAAGGTGTTCAAAGGTGTTTTGAGGTTATTCAAAAGGTGTTTTTGAGGGTGTTCAAGAGTGCTTTGAAGGTGTTCAAAGGTGTTTTGAAGGTGTTGAAGGGTGATTTGATTGAAATCAGCGGTGTTTTAGTAGTATTCAGTGGTGTAATTGGGAGTACTCAAATTGTGTTTTTTTGGAAGTGTTCAAAGGTGTTTTGAGTGTGTTCAAATGTTGTTTTTTTGAAGGTGATCAAGGGTGTTCAAGGGTGTTTTGAAGGTGTTCAAAGGTGTTTTGAGTGTGTTCAAATGATTATGAGAGTGTTTTGAATGTATTCAAAGGTGTTTTTGAAGGTGATCAAAGGTGTTTTGAAGGTGTTGAAGGGTGTTTTGAGTGTGTTCAAGGGTGTTTGAAGGTGTTGAAGGGTGTTTTGATTGAATTCAGCGGTGTTTTAGTAGTAATCAGTGGTGTAATTGGGAGTACTCAAATTGTGTTTTTTGGAAGTGTTTCAGTGTTGATTGGAAATGTTCAAAGGTGTTTTTGAAAGTGTTCAAGAGTGTTTTGAAGGTGTTCAAGGGTGTTTGAAGGTGTTGAAGGGTGTTTTGATTGAATTCAGCGGTGTTTTAGTAGTAATCAGTGGTGTAATTGGGAGTACTCAAATAGTGTTTTTGGAAATGTTCATGGGTGTTGTGGGATGTGGGTGTTGTGGGTGTTGTTGTCGAACTAGAGATACCGAAAAAAATGTTATAAGTGGGTTGTTGTTGGGACTTTTTCTGATGAAATTAGATAAAACGAGAAAAAAATTGTGGGTGTTGTGGGTTGTGGGTGTTGTGGGATGTGGGTGTTGATCTTAGTTTATGGTGATTTTGGTGGTGTTTTGAGTGTATTCAGTGGTGTTTTAGTATTCAGTGGTGTATTTGGGAGTACTCAAATGGTGTTTTTGGAAGTGTTTCAGTGTTGTTTGGAAATGTTCAAAGGTGTTCAAAGGTGTTTTGAGTGTGTTCAAATGTTGTTTTTTTGAAGGTGATCAAGGGTGTTCAAGGGTGTTTTGAAGGTGTTCAAAGGTGTTTTGAGTGTGTTCAAATGATTATGAGAGTGTTTTGAATGTATTCAAAGGTGTTTTTGAAGGTGATCAAAGGTGTTTTGAAGGTGTTGAAGGGTGTTTTGAGTGTGTTCAAGGGTGTTTGAAGGTGTTGAAGGGTGTTTTGATTGAATTCAGCGGTGTTTTAGTAGTAATCAGTGGTGTAATTGGGAGTACTCAAATTGTGTTTTTTGGAAGTGTTTCAGTGTTGATTGGAAATGTTCAAAGGTGTTTTTGAAAGTGTTCAAGAGTGTTTTGAAGGTGTTCAAGGGTGTTTGAAGGTGTTGAAGGGTGTTTTGATTGAATTCAGCGGTGTTTTAGTAGTAATCAGTGGTGTAATTGGGAGTACTCAAATAGTGTTTTTGGAAATGTTCATGGGTGTTGTGGGATGTGGGTGTTGTGGGTGTTGTTGTCGAACTAGAGATACCGAAAAAAATGTTATAAGTGGGTTGTTGTTGGGACTTTTTCTGATGAAATTAGATAAAACGAGAAAAAAATTGTGGGTGTTGTGGGTTGTGGGTGTTGTGGGATGTGGGTGTTGATCTTAGTTTATGGTGATTTTGGTGGTGTTTTGAGTGTATTCAGTGGTGTTTTAGTATTCAGTGGTGTATTTGGGAGTACTCAAATGGTGTTTTTGGAAGTGTTTCAGTGTTGTTTGGAAATGTTCAAAGGTGTTCAAAGGTGTTTTGAGTGTGTTCAAATGTTGTTTTTTTGAAGGTGATCAAGGGTGTTCAAGGGTGTTTTGAAGGTGTTCAAAGGTGTTTTGAGGTTATTCAAAGGTGTTTTGAGTGTGTTCAAATGTTTTTCGAAGGTGATCAAGGGTGTTTTGATTGAATTCAGCGGTGTTTTAGTAGTATTCAGTGGTGTAATTGGGAGTACTCAAATGGTGTTTTTGGAAGTGTTTCAGTGTTGTTTGGAAATGTTCAAAGGTGTTTTGAGTGTGTTCAAATGTTGTTTTTTTTGAAGGTGTTCAAGGGTGTTTTGAAGGTGTTCAAAGGTGATTTGAGGTTATTCAAAGGTGTTTTGAGTGTGTTCAAATGATTATGAGAGTGTTTTGAAGGTGTTCAAAGGTGTTTTGAGGTTATTCAAAGGTGTTTTGAGTGTGTTCAAAGGGGTTTTGAAGGTGTTGAAGGGTGTTTTGATTGAATTCAGCGGTGTTTTAGTAGAATTCAGTGGTGTAATTGGGAGTACTCAAATTGTGTTTTTGGAAGTGTTTCAGTGTTGATTGGAAATGTTCGAAGGTGTTTTTTGAAGGTGTTCAAGAGTCTTTTGAAGGTGTCAAAGGTGTTTTGAAGGTGTTCAAAGGTGTTTTGAAGGTGTTGAAGGGTGTTTTGATTGAATTCAGCGGTGTTTTAGTAGTATTCGGTGGTGTAATTGGGAGTACTCAAATTGTGTTTTTTGAAGGTGTACAAATGATTATGAGAGTACTTATGAAGGTGTTCACAAATGATGTGCAAGAGTACTTATAAAGGTGTTCTGGGAGTATTCAGAGGTGATTTGGGGGTGTTCGAATGATGTTTTTGGAGTATTTCAGTGTTGTTTGGAAATGTATAAAGGTATTTTTTGTGAGTATTCAAATGATTTATGAGAGTGTTTTGAAGATGTTCAAAGTAAAAGTGCGTATTTAACTTCGTAATATGTAAAATTGTGAGTAGTGAATTTAACGAAAGTGGATGTAAGCGATGTGGTGACTTTCTGATGCATGTGTCCCCTTATTAACTTTAATGAACTAAAGGGTTAAAACGAGAAAAATTGGGGGGTTATGAGTGAAAATTGTGAGGTGTTGGTTGGAGTGTGAGGGTTTGGGAGGGTGGGTAAAAGGGTAGACAAGATTCAACCTGTGTGCGCGTGGTCCTTTTTAGTTCATTTAACTTAATGAGAGGAATACTGACGT
Organism: Cherax quadricarinatus; assembly: GCF_038502225.1. Classification (NCBI taxonomy): domain Eukaryota; kingdom Metazoa; phylum Arthropoda; class Malacostraca; order Decapoda; family Parastacidae; genus Cherax; species Cherax quadricarinatus. The sequence goes on from NC_091376.1 coordinate 15,287,697, forward strand.
CACTGACCGCCGAGTAAACACCCTTCATTAGACCTGTAGTAAGCATGCCCCATAGGAGGAGTTCATTTGAATGCTTACCCCCAGAGGGGGGAATCCAAAAACCTTGATCCAAGGAGATGGAGTCTTGGTATTATCGAGAAATTTTGGGGTGGGAGTGAAAGTGAGAGGGGTAATCCAAAAATTTGATCCAAGGAGATGGAGACTTTGATTTCGAGAAAAACTTGATCCGAGGAGATGGAGTCATGGTATTGTCGAGAAAATTTGATCCGAGGAGATGGAGAATTTCGAAAACCCCATAGGGGGGATCCAAAAAACTCGATCCGAGGAGATGGAGTCATGGTATTGTCGAGAAAATTTGGGGTGAAAGGAGGGGTACCCAAAAAAACCTTGATCCAAGGAGATGGAGAATTTCGAAAACCCCATAGGGGGGAATCCAAAAAACTTGTATTATCGAGAAATTTTTTGGGTTGGGGGGTGAAAGTGGGAGGGGGATCCGAGGAAGTGGAGAGCACAAGAAAATGAAATTCAAAAAAAATTCGAAACCCCGTAGGGGGGAATCCAAAAACCTTGATCCAAGGAGATCATAAGAAAAAAAAATTCGAGGCGCGGGGGCGATCCGGATGACGCTGCAGAAGGCGCAGCAGAAGGCGCGGGCGGGGGTCGCGAAGGGCGCGGGCGGGCGCGCGGGCGGGCGCGCGGTGCGACGGTGGGGTCGCGAAGGGGGGGGTCGCGAAGGGGGGGTCGTGGGCGGGGGTATTGGTTGGGGGGTCAAGGGTGAGGTAGTCTCGAGGGCGAGGTCAAGGTCAAAACCGGAAGTAACACCTAGGTGTGAAAAGGGGACCCTCCAGCCGCTGGTCCTAGACCGGATACACCGTCCAGTGGAAGGCCTAAACCGGAAGGGACCTCCCAGCCGCATGCCTTTTTCCGGAAGGGACCCCCCAGCCGCTTTTTTGACTACTTATATATATATATATATATATATATATATATATATATATATATATATACATATATATATATATATATATATACATATATATATATATATATATATATATATATATACATATATATATATATATATATATATGTCGTGCCGAATAGGCAGAACTTGCGATCTTGGCTTAAATAGCAACGTTCATCTTGCCATATAGGACAAGTGAAAATTTGTGTATGCAATAATTTCGCCAAAATCATTCTGAACCTAACGAGAAAAATATATTTCACTGTGTTTGTTTAGTATTAAATTATTGTAAACAAATCTAACATATATTTAGTTGGGTTAGGCTAAAATAAATTGCGCTTGTTATAATAAGGTTAGGTAAGTTTTCTAAGTTCCTTTTGGTGCAAAATAATAATTTTTTACATCAACTTTAATGAAAAAAATATATCTTTAAACGTGTAAGAGAAATTTTTAGAAAGGACTTAATTTTAAATGAGTTCGTCCTAATTGCCCAGTTTTACATATTCGGCACGACGTATATATATATATATATATATATATATATATATATATATATATATATATATATATATATATATATATATATATATATATATATATATATATATAGCAGTGAGAGTAGCCACTTTCATTTTATAGGTAGTAGGTTGGTAGACAGCAACCACCCAGGGAGGTACTACCGTAATGCCAAGTGAGTGTAAAACAAAAGCCTGTAATTGTTTTACATGATGGTAGGATTGCTGGTATTTTTTGTCTGTCTCATAAATATGCAAGATTACAGGTATGTCTTGCTACTTCTACTTACACTTAGGTCACACTACACATGCATGTACACGTTTATTTACACACACTCATCTGAGTTTTCTTTGATTTTATCTTAATAGTTCTTGGTCTTATTACTTTTCCTTTTATATCCATGGGGAAGTGGAATAAGAATTTTTCCTCCGTAAGCCATGCGTGTTGTAAAAGTCAACTAAAATGCCGGGAACAATGGGCTAGTAACCCCTTTTCCTGTAAAGATTACTAAAAAGAATAAGAAGAAGAAAATTTTCTAAGTGGGAAGTCTGAATGTGCGTGGATGTTGTGCAGATGATAAGAAAGAGATGTTATGAATGAGAAGAAGCTGGATGTCCTGGCTTTAAGTGAAACAAAGCTGAAGGGGGTGGGAGAGTTTCAGTGGAGAGGAATAAATGGGATTAGGACAGGGGTTTCAAATAGAGTTAGAGCTAAAGAAGGAGTAGCAATAATGTTGAAGGATAAGTTATGGCTGGAAAAGAGAGACTATAGATGTATTAATTCAAGGATTATGTCGAGTAAAATAAAGGTTGGATGTGAAAAGTGGGTTATAGTAAGCGTATATGCACCTGGAGAAGAGAGAAGTGTAGAGGAGAGAGAGAGATTTTTGGGAAATGTTGAGTGAATGGGTGGGGAGTTTTGAACCAAGTGTGAGAGTACTTGTGGTTGGGGATTTCAATGCTAAAGTGGGTAAAAATGTTGTGGAGGGAGTAGTAGGTAAATTTGGGGTGCCAGGGGTAAATGTAAATGGGGCGCCTTTAATTGACCTATGTGTAGAAAGAGATTTGGTATTAAGTAATACATATTTTATGAAAACGAGGATAAATAAATATACAAGGTATGATGTAGCACGTAATGAAAGTAGTTTGTTAGATTATGTATTGGTGGATAAAAGGCTGATGGGTAGGCTCCAGGATGTACATGTTTATAGAGGGGCAACTGATATATCGGATCATTATTTAGTTGTAGCTACAGTTAGAGTAAGAGGTAAATGGGACAAGAGGAAGGTGGCAACAACAAGTAGGAGGGAAGTGAAAGTGTATAAATTAAGGGAGAATTAAGTTCGGGTGAGATATAGGCGACTATTGGCAGAAAGGTGGGCTAGTGCAAAGATGAGTAGTGGGGGGGTTGAAGAGGGTTGGATGAGTTTTAAAAATGCAGTATTAGAAGATGGGGCAGAAGTTTGTGGTTATAGGAGGGTGGGGGCAGGAGGAAAGATGAGTGATTGGTGGAATGATGAAGTAAAGGGTGTGATAAAAGAGAAAAAGTTAGCTTATGAGAGGTTTTCACAAAGCAGAAGTGTTATAAGAAGAGCAGAATATATGGAGAGTAAAAGAAAGGTGAAGAGAGTGGTGAGAGAGTGCAAAAGGAGAGCAGATGATAGAGTGGGAGAGCCACTGTCAAGAAATTTTAATGAAAATAAGAAAAATTTTTGGAGTTAAACAAGTTAAGAAACCCTAGGGAACGTATGAATTTGTCAGTTAAAAACAGAGTAGGGGAGTTAGTAGATGGGGAGAGGGAGGTATTAGGAAGATGGCGAGAATATTTTGAGGAACTTTTAAATGTTGAGGAAGAAAGGCTGGTGGTAATTTCATGCACTGGCCAGGGAGGTATACCATCTTTTAGGAGTGAAGAAGAGCAGAATGTAAGTGTGGTGGAGGTACGTGAGGCATTACGTAAAATGAAAGGGGGTAAAGCAGCTGGAACTGATGGGATCATGACAGAAATGTTAAAAGCAGGGGGGATATAGTGTTGGAGTGGTTGGTACTTTTGTTTAATAAATGTATGAAAGAGGGGAAGGTACCTAGGGATTGGCGGAGAGCATGTATAGTCCCTTTATATAAAGGGAAAGGGGACAAAAGAGATTGTAAAAATTATAGAGGAATAAGTTTACTGAGTATACCAGGAAAAGTGTACGGTAGGGTCATAATTGAAAGAATTAGATGTAAAAGACAGAATGTAGGATTGCGGATGAGCAAGGAGGTTTCAGAGTGGGTAGGGGATGTGTAGGTCAAGTGTTTACATTGAAGCATATATGTGAATAGTATTTAGATAAAGGTATGGAAGTTTTTATTGCATATATGGATTTAGAAAAGGCATATGGATAGGGGATAGGGGATAGGGGATAGGGGAGCAATGTGGCAGATGTTGCAAGTATATGGAATAGGTTGTAAGTTACTAAATGCTATAAAGAGTTTTTATGAGGATAGTGAGGCTCAGGTTAGGGTGTGTAGAAGAGAGGGAGAATACTTCCCGGTAAAAGTAGGTCTTAGACAGGGATGTGTAATGTCACCATGGTTGTTTAATATATTTATAGATGGGGTTGTAAAGGAAGTAAATGCTAGGGTGTTCGGAAGAAGGGTGGGATTAAATTATGGTGAATCAAATACAAAATGGGAATTAACACAGTTATTTTTTGCTGATGATACTGTGCTTATGGGAAATTCTAAAGAAAAATTGCGAAGCTTAGTGGATGAGTTTGGGAGTGTGTGTAAAGGTAGGAAGTTGAAAGTGAACGTAGAAAAGAGTAAGGTGATGAGGGTATCAAATGATTTAGATAAAGAAAAACTGGATATCAAATTGGGGAGGAGGAGTATGGAAGAAGTGAATGTTTTCAGATATTTGGGAGTTGACGTGTCGGCGGATGGATTTATGAAGGACGAGGTTAATCATAGAATTGATGAGGGAAAAACGGTGAGTGGTGCGCTGAGGTATATGTGGAGTCAAAAAACGTTTTCTATGGAGGCAAAGAAGGGAATGTATGAAAGCATAGTAGTACTAACACTCTTATATGGGTGTGAAGCTTGGGTGGTAAATGTAGCAGCGAGGAGACGGTTGGAGACAGTGGAGATGTCCTGTCTAAGGGCAATGTTTGGTGTAAATATTATGCAGAAAATTAGGAGTGTGGAAATTAGGAGAAGGTGTGGAGTTGATAAAAGCATTAGTCAGAGGGCAGAAGAGGGGTTATTGAGGTGGTTTGGTCATTTAGAGAGAATGGATCAAAGTAGAATGACATGGAGAGCATTTAAATCTGTAGGAGAAGGAAGGCTGGGTAGGGGTCGTCCTCGAAAATGTTGGAAGGAAGGGGTAAGGGAGGTTTTGTGGGAGAGGAGCTTGGACTTCCAGCAGGCGTTCATGAGCGTGTTAGATAGTGAATGGAGACAAATGGTATTTGGGACCTGACGAGCTGTTGGAGTGTGAGCAGGGTAATATTTAGTAAAGGGATTCAGGGAAACCGGTTATTTTTATATCCGGTTATTTTTATATTTATATATATTTAAATAGGTAGTAGGTTGGTAGACAGCAACCACCCAGGGAAGTACTACCGTCCTGCCAGATGACTGTGAAACAAAAACCTGTAATTGTTTTGCATGATGGTAGGATTGCTGGTTTCTTTTTCTGTCTCATAAACACGCTAAGATAACAGGGATATCTTGCTACTCCTACTAACACTTTGGTCACACTTCACAGACACGCACATGCATATATATATATACATACATCTAGGTTTTTCTCCTTTTTCTAAATAGCTCTTGTTCTTTTTTATTTCTTCTATTGTCCATGGGGAAGTGGAAAAGAATCTTTCCTCCGTAAGCCATGCGTGTCGTATGAGGCGACTAAAATGCCGGGAGCAATGGGCTAGTAACCCCTTCTCCTGTATACAATTACTAAAAAAGAGAAGAAGAAAAACTTTATAAAACTGGGTTGCTTAAATGTGCGTGGATGTAGTGCGGATGACAAAAAACAGATGATTGCTGATGTTATGAATGAAAAGAAGTTGGATGTCCTGGCCCTAAGCGAAACAAAGCTGAAGGGGGTAGGAGAGTTTCAGTGGGGGGAAATAAATGGGATTAAATCTGGAGTATCTGAGAGAGTTAGAGCAAAGGAAGGGGTAGCAGTAATGTTAAATGATCAGTTATGGAAGGAGAAAAGAGAATATGAATGTGTAAATTCAAGAATTATGTGGATTAAAGTAAAGGTTGGATGCGAGAAGTGGGTCATAATAAGCGTGTATGCACCTGGAGAAGAGAGGAATGCAGAGGAGAGAGAGAGATTTTGGGAGATGTTAAGTGAATGTATAGGAGCCTTTGAACCAAGTGAGAGAGTAATTGTGGTAGGGGACTTGAATGCTAAAGTAGGAGAAACTTTTAGAGAGGGTGTGGTAGGTAAGTTTGGGGTGCCAGGTGTAAATGATAATGGGAGCCCTTTGATTGAACTTTGTATAGAAAGGGGTTTAGTTATAGGTAATACATATTTTAAGAAAAAGAGGATAAATAAGTATACACGATATGATGTAGGGCGAAATGACAGTAGTTTGTTGGATTATGTATTGGTAGATAAAAGACTGTTGAGTAGACTTCAGGATGTACATGTTTATAGAGGGGCCACAGATATATCAGATCACTTTCTAGTTGTAGCTACACTGAGAGTAAAAGGTAGATGGGATACAAGGAGAATAGAAGCATCAGGGAAGAGAGAGGTGAAGGTTTATAAACTAAAAGAGGAGGCAGTTAGGGTAAGATATAAACAGCTATTGGAGGATAGATGGGCTAATGAGAGCATAGGCAATGGGGTCGAAGAGGTATGGGGTAGGTTTAAAAATGTAGTGTTAGAGTGTTCAGCAGAAGTTTGTGGTTACAGGAAAGTGGGTGCAGGAGGGAAGAGGAGCGATTGGTGGAATGATGATGTAAAGAGAGTAGTAAGGGAGAAAAAGTTAGCATATGAGAAGTTTTTACAAAGTAGAAGTGATGCAAGGAGGGAAGAGTATATGGAGAAAAAGAGAGAGGTTAAGAGAGTGGTGAAGCAATGTAAAAAGAGAGCAAATGAGAGAGTGGGTGAGATGTTATCAACAAATTTTGTTGAAAATAAGAAAAAGTTTTGGAGTGAGATTAACAAGTTAAGAAAGCCTAGAGAACAAATGGATTTGTCAGTTAAAAATAGGAGAGGAGAGTTATTAAATGGAGAGTTAGAGGTATTGGGAAGATGGAAGGAATATTTTGAGGAATTGTTAAATGTTGATGAAGATAGGGAAGCTGTGATTTCGTGTATAGGGCAAGGAGGAATAACATCTTGTAGGAGTGAGGAAGAGCCAGTTGTGAGTGTGGGGGAAGTTCGTGAGGCAGTAGGTAAAATGAAAGGGGGTAAGGCAGCCGGGATTGATGGGATAAAGATAGAAATGTTAAAAGCAGGTGGGGATATAGTTTTGGAGTGGTTGGTGCAATTATTTAATAAATGTATGGAAGAGGGTAAGGTACCTAGGGATTGGCAGAGAGCATGCATAGTTCCTTTGTATAAAGGCAAAGGGGATAAAAGAGAGTGCAAAAATTATAGGGGGATAAGTCTGTTGAGTGTACCTGGTAAAGTGTATGGTAGAGTTATAATTGAAAGAATTAAGAGTAAGACGGAGAATAGGATAGCAGATGAACAAGGAGGCTTTAGGAAAGGTAGGGGGTGTGTGGACCAGGTGTTTACAGTGAAACATATAAGTGAACAGTATTTAGATAAGGCTAAAGAGGTCTTTGTGGCATTTATGGATTTGGAAAAGGCGTATGACAGGGTGGATAGGGGGGCAATGTGGCAGATGTTGCAAGTGTATGGTGTAGGAGGTAGGTTACTGAAAGCAGTGAAGAGTTTTTACGAGGATAGTGAGGCTCAAGTTAGAGTATGTAGGAAAGAGGGAAATTTTTTCCCAGTAAAAGTAGGCCTTAGACAAGGATGTGTGATGTCACCGTGGTTGTTTAATATATTTATAGATGGGGTTGTAAGAGAAGTAAATGCGAGGGTCTTGGCAAGAGGCGTGGAGTTAAAAGATAAAGAATCACACACAAAGTGGGAGTTGTCACAGCTGCTCTTTGCTGATGACACTGTGCTCTTGGGAGATTCTGAAGAGAAGTTGCAGAGATTGGTGGATGAATTTGGTAGGGTGTGCAAAAGAAGAAAATTAAAGGTGAATACAGGAAAGAGTAAGGTTATGAGGATAACAAAAAGATTAGGTGATGAAAGATTGAATATCAGATTGGAGGGAGAGAGTATGGAGGAGGTGAACGTATTCAGATATTTGGGAGTGGACGTGTCAGCGGATGGGTCTATGAAAGATGAGGTGAATCATAGAATTGATGAGGGAAAAAGAGTGAGTGGTGCACTTAGGAGTCTGTGGAGACAAAGAACTTTGTCCTTGGAGGCAAAGAGGGGAATGTATGAGAGTATAGTTTTACCAACGCTCTTATATGGGTGTGAAGCGTGGGTGATGAATGTTGCAGCGAGGAGAAGGCTGGAGACAGTGGAGATGTCATGTCTGAGGGCAATGTGTGGTGTGAATATAATGCAGAGAATTCGTAGTTTGGAAGTTAGGAGGAGGTGCGGGATTACCAAAACTGTTGTCCAGAGGGCTGAGGAAGGGTTGTTGAGGTGGTTCGGACATGTAGAGAGAATGGAGCGAAACAGAATGACTTCAAGAGTGTATCAGTCTGTAGTGGAAGGAAGGCGGGGTAGGGGTCGGCCTAGGAAGGGTTGGAGGGAGGGGGTAAAGGAGGTTTTGTGTGCGAGGGGCTTGGACTTCCAGCAGGCATGCGTGAGCGTGTTTGATAGGAGTGAATGGAGACAAATGGTTTTTAATACTTGACGTGCTGTTGGAGTGTGAGCAAAGTAACATTTATGAAGGGATTCAGGGAAACCGGCAGGCCGGACTTGAGTCCTGGAGATGGGAAGTACAGTGCCTGCACTCTGAAGGAGGGGTGTTAATGTTGCAGTTTAAAAACTGTAGTGTAAAGCACCCTTCTGGCAAGACAGTGATGGAGTGAATGATGGTGAAAGTTTTTCTTTTTCGGGCCACCCTGCCTTGGTGGGAATCGGCCGGTGTGATAATAAAAAAAAAAAAAAAAAAATATTTAAAATCCGGTTATTTTTATATAGTCGGACTTGAGTCTTGGAAATGGGAAGTACAATGCCTGCACTTTAAAGGAGGGGTTTGGGATATTAGCAGTTTGGAGGGATATGTTGTGTATCTTTAAATGTATATGCTTCTAAACTGTTGTATTCTGAGCACCTCTGCAAAAACAGTGATAATGTGTGAGTGTGGTGAAAGTGTTGAATGATGATGAAAGTATTTTCTTTTTGGGGATTTTCTTTCTTTTTGGGTCACCCTGCCTCGGTGGGAGACGGCCGACTTGTAATATATATGTCGTGCCGAATATGTAAAACTGGTCATTTAGCAAGAACTCATTTAAAATTAAGTCCTTTCCGAAATTTTCTTTTACACGTTTAAAGATATATTTTTTTCATTAATGTTAAGACAGCAACCGCCCAGGGAGGTACTACCGTCCTGCCAAGTGAGTGTAAAACGGAAACCTGTAATTGTTTTACATGATGGTAGGATTGCTGGTGTCCATTTTTCTGTCTCATACACATGCAAGATTTCAGGTACGTCTTGCTACTTCTACTTACATTAGGTCACACTACACATACATGTACAAGCATATATATACACACCCCTTTGGGTTTTCTTCTATTTTCTTTCTAGTTCTTGTTCTTGTTTATTTGCTCTTACCTCAAGGAGTCCTGGTCACAGACCGGGCCGCGGGGGCGTTGACCCCCGGAACTCTCTCCAGGTAAATTCCAGGTAATGTAAAAATTTATAATTTTGCACCAAAAGGAACTTAGAAAACTTACCTAACCTTATTATAGCAAGAGCAATTTATTTTAGCCTAACCCAACTAAATATATTTTACATTTATTTACAATAATAATACTAAACAAACACAGTGAAATATTTTTTTTTCCTTAGGTTCAGAATGATTTTGGCGAAATTATTGCATACACAAATTTTCACTTGTCCTATATGGCAAGATGAGCGTTGCTATTTAAGCCAAGATCGCAAGTTCTGCCTATTCGGCACGACATATATATATATATATATATATATATATATATATATATATATATATATATATATATATATATATATATATATATATATATATATATATATATATATATATATATATGCAAAACAACCACTCTGAAAGAATAGAGAAATAATTCCAAGCGCTTTCGTGACTACTCACATTATCAAGGAACTATGAAAGTGAAGCATCCAAGGAAGCTATATAAGGGGTCGGCCAGCACCTCACTATCAGATCCCACAACGGTTAAACACGTGACGCGCGGCGAGCCAACTTGGATAGGTCCTTTGCAAAACTCGCCCCCAAGCTATTTATTTGTCCAGTGTATCATTAAATTCTTCCCAAATTCTATTAATTATAAATGGATCTAATTTATATAAACCAAAGGAAATATTCATATTATTGTCAAAACTGCTTTTTATGAAACAAGATTCAATTATATTCCTGTCGACCATGGACTTGCTTGATACTACTTTCTCAACTTTTTGAAAATCAATTGGATGGTTAAAATCTCTTACATGAATAAATAGAGCATTGGAATCTTGTCCAGTTCTAATGCTATATTTATGTTGTTTTAATCTTAGTTCGAGATTTTTACCAGTTTGACCGTAATAAACTTTATCGCAAATTTTACAAGGAATCTTATAGACACATCCATCAGCATTTTGGGGGGAATTCTTAAACAAAAGTTTTTTTACTGTATCAAGATTTTTGAATACAACTTTAATATTAAAAGTCTTAAGAAGAGAAGGCATATCAACCAAGTTTTCATGGTAAGGGAGAACCAACATATTTTTAGTTGAATAAGGCTGGTTGCCCTTTTTTGGATTATAAAAAGTGTTCCTAGCAACTTTAAAAGATTTATCAATTACATTTCTTGGATATTTTAAATCATTACCTATTTCATAAATTTTGGATATTTCCTCATCTATGAACTCAGGACTACAAATTCGTAAAGCTCTCAAAAACATTGATGAGAAAACAGACAGTTTGACTCTATCTTGATGCGAGGAATAATAGTGGACATAGGAACAGTTATTTGTAGGTTTTCTGTAAATTTTAAATTTGAATTCATTATTACCCTTAATAATTAAAACATCTAGAAAAGGCAATGAGTTATTTTCTTCAAACTCAACAGTAAAGTTTGTAGAATGGGCTAAGCTATTTAATTTTCCAAGAAAATGGTGTATATCTACATTTTTGGGCATAAGACACAAAATATCATCAACATATCTGAACCATTTAGCTCTATTAGAGAGGATTGTGTTAAGCAACCTTGTTTCAAAAAATTCCATGTATAGGTTACTAAGAACAGGTGAAAGAGGATTTCCCATTGCCATACCAAACTTCTGAGTGTAAAACTTATCATTAAATACAAATTTTGCATCAACAATGCAAAGTTTAATAAGTTTAATGATAGTAGGAACTGGCAATGGTAAATCATAGTTAACGAGTTCTTCAGATAAGAAACTTAATAAATCATCAACAGGAACTTTCGTAAACAAGGAAGTAACATCAAAACTAACCATGTTAAAATCATTTAAGTCAGTCAAGGAGCTTAATTTATCAACCAAGTCAATGTTGTTTTTAACATTAAAGTTAGAAATTTTGCCAACAATAGGGTTCAAAATATCAACAAGCCATTTGGATAATTTATATGAAACTGACCCTATGGAGCTAATAATTGGTCTGACTGGATTCCCTGGTTTGTGTGTTTTTATTAGTCTATACATGTAAGGTAAAGATGGATTAGTGGAAGTAAATTGTTTGACTAATTCATCTTTGCCTTTCAGTAGAAGTTTTATTGTTTTATTGAAATTGTTGTTAACGGTTTCTAGGGGATTTTTCCTAAGTTTAGAATAGGTTTCAGTATCATCTAAGAGATTATTCATTTTTTCTTGGTAATCATTTTCTTTCATAATTACTATTGCATTTATTTTGTCTGCTTTAGTAAGGCGCAAATTTTTATTGTTATTAAGTGTATCATAAGACTTAAAGAATCTTTGAGGGCAATTGGGAATGTTTGGTTTTAACATAGAGCTGTATACTAATATTAATTTCATCATAAACTTAGGAAAAATCCCCTAGAAACCGTTAACAGCAATTTCAATAAAACAATAAAACTTCTACTGAAAGGCAAAGATGAACTAGTCAAACAATTTACTTCCACTAATCCGTCTTTACCTTACATGTATGGACTAATAAAAACACACAAAGCAGGGAATCCAGTCAGACCAATTATTAGCTCCATAGGGTCAGTTTCATATAAATTATCCAAATGGCTTGTTGATATTTTGAGCCCTATTGTTGGCAAAATTTCTAACTTTAATGTTAAAAACAACATAGACTTGGTTGATAAATTAAGCTCCTTGACTGACTTAAATGATTTTAACATGGTTAGTTTTGATGTTACTTCCTTGTTTACGAAAGTTCCTGTTGATGATTTATTAAGTTTCTTATCTGAAGAACTCGTTAACTATGATTTACCATTGCCAGTTCCTACTATCATTAAACTTATTAAACTTTGCATTGTTGATGCAAAATTTGTATTTAATGATAAGTTTTACACTCAGAAGTTTGGTATGGCAATGGGAAATCCTCTTTCACCTGTTCTTAGTAACCTATACATGGAATTTTTTGAAACAAGGTTGCTTAACACAATCCTCCCTAATAGAGCTAAATGGTTCAGATATGTTGATGATATTTTGTGTCTTATGCCCAAAAATGTAGATATACACCATTTTCTTGGAAAATTAAATAGCTTAGCCCATTCTATAAACTTTACTGTTGAGTTTGAAGAAAATAACTCATTGCCTTTTCTAGATGTTTTAATTATTAAGGGTAATAATGAATTCAAATTTAAAATTTACAGAAAACCTACAAATAACTGTTCCTATGTCCACTATTATTCCTCGCATCAAGATAGAGTCAAACTGTCTGTTTTCTCATCAATGTTTTTGAGAGCTTTACGAATTTGTAGTCCTGAGTTCATAGATGAGGAAATATCCAAAATTTATGAAATAGGTAATGATTTAAAATATCCAAGAAATGTAATTGATAAATCTTTTAAAGTTGCTAGGAACACTTTTTATAATCCAAAAAAGGGCAACCAGCCTTATTCAACTAAAAATATGTTGGTTCTCCCTTACCATGAAAACTTGGTTGATATGCCTTCTCTTCTTAAGACTTTTAATATTAAAGTTGTATTCAAAAATCTTGATACAATAAAAAAACTTTTGATTAAGAATTCCCCCCAAAATGCTGATGGATGTGTCTATAAGATTCCTTGTAAAATTTGCGATAAAGTTTATTACGGTCAAACTGGTAAAAATCTCGAACTAAGATTAAAACAACATAAATATAGCATTAGAACTGGACAAGATTCCAGTGCTCTGTTTATTCATGTAAGAGATTTTAACCATCCAATTGATTTTCAAAAAGTTGAGAAAGTAGTATCAAGCAAGTCCATGGTCGACAGGAATATAATTGAATCTTGTTTCATAAAAAGCAGTTTTGACAATAATATGAATATTTCCTTTGGTTTATATAAATTAGATCCATTTATAATTAATAGAATTTGGGAAGAATTTAATGATACACTGGACAAATAAATAGCTTGGGGGCGAGTTTTGCAAAGGACCTATCCAAGTTGGCTCGCCGCGCGTCACGTGTTTAACCGTTGTGGGATCTGATAGTGAGGTGCTGGCCGAACCCTTATATAGCTTCCTTGGATGCTTCACTTTCATAGTTCCTTGATAATGTGAGTAGTCACGAAAGCGCTTGGAATTTCTCTATTCTTTCAGAGTGGTTGTTTTGCATATTTTGAAATCACCTGTTTACTGTGATCTTATTGCATATATATATATATATATATATATAAATGAATATGTATATATATATATATACATACATATACATATGTATATTAAATATATATATATATATATATATATATATATATATATATATATATATATATATATATATATATATATATATATATATATATATATATATATATATATATATTGTGAATCCTTATAAGGGGTAAATGACAAATTATGGCTCAGACATCATGAACAAAACGTAAATAAAACAAGTCATGTGGTAGATACGGATTACTAAGCAAGTCTTCATTATGACAGTTATGCTCATGTTAATTTTATCACATAACAGAGGACGCAGCACAGGTTAACTTGATAACTCTGAATAGTAAGCAAATTGTCTTCATAATGGACATTTCCTATACTTTATGGGCACCATTAATAATAATAATAATAATAATAATAATAATAATAATAATAATAATAATAATAATAATAATAATAATAATAATAATAATTTTGTTTCAGCATGATACACTGCTTGTACAGAGATGGGTGACATTTAGCTGTGCATGCAGAAAGACCAAAGCATAACTATACTGACTCCATTCGTGTTTAGTCCTGCAGGAAGATGTAGGTTGAGCTGGAGGTTGACTGCTGGACTGGGCTCTCGCGTTCACATAACCAAACATCACGTCATAGAACGTGCACACACCATCCTCGTACTGAAACAGATTACACCAGGCAGTCTGCGAGGCTTGGATGGCGCAGATCAACTCACTCTTTGTCTCCAGTTGAACCTTCGTCCCCTTCTGCAGGAAGCTGTTGGAGACATTCACTGGAGGATACCAGATGATGACCTCGCTGTCGACCACCTGCGACACTATGAGGCCTTTCACGAACCACCATACAACCCACATGACGGTGGATATGCTGAGCCTCAGCAGTCCCCGGCGGCAGCAGCTCTCAGACTGCTACAGACATACACATTACTCTGTATTTATGGAAATCAATGCCGACCCGATCACCTGTCGGGAAAGATTTGCACAGCCACCAAAGTCAGTACATTACCTTCCGGAATGATTGAGTGTGAGTAAGACCTGACTAGTATGGGCTAACAGGCTTACGGCAGAGATGCGTAAAAATACCAATATGCTAAAGTACACAAGCATATTAAGTTTGAAGGCGTTTAGAAGTTGCATTATTAAGATATCAACATGGAAGAGTTTTAAACTATTCAGATCTGGCACTCAGGAATTATCCTGAGAGGCTGCTTTCACCACGCAATATCCTAGCATCTTCTTCATTTTAAAACCACATGTTTCCGTGGATGTATTTATACACACACACACACACACACACACACACACACACACACACACACACACACACACACACACACACACTCACACACACACACACACACACACATATATATATATATATAGATATATATATATATATATATATATATGGTTTAGAAAGACACGTAAGCAAACACTATAACATATTTATTAGAAAACGTTTCGGTCCTGGGACCTTGATCACTTCTAACATACAGAGGTAGAAAGACATTATATATATAGGCGGAGAGTGAGATGTGACGCACGTGACCTGAGGAATGTCATAAGAACATAAGAATGGAGGAACACTGTAGAAGGCCTGCTGGCCCATGCGAGGCAGGTCCTTATCAAAACAACCTCTACCTATGAGGAGGACGGGTAGACGACGAAATCATGTGACTCCTGTGTTGTTGGGTTGGTGCTGCTTAAGTATCATGTATGCCAATGTTTTTGAAATTTTGTAGTTTCCAGTGTTGCGTTCTATAGTGTCGGTGACGGCGATTAGTGGGGCTTCTAGGCACCGTCGGCGTCTGAGGTCTGGTTCGGTGAGAACGAGTTGTGCCTCGTTCCAGTTCATCAAATGCCCCGTGGAGTCTCTGTGGAGGACACAGGCATACCTTACATCGTCTCTGTTAGAGGCATTTCGATGTTCATTCAGGCGGACTGCAAGATCTCTGCCTGTCTCGCCTACATATTTCTTGGGACAGAACCCACAGGGGATAGTGTAGACGCCTGCTGTAGAAGTTAGAGGTGTGGGGCTGCGTTTCGTAGTGAGGTCTTTGATAGATGATGTGTTTATGGTGGAAACGTTGATGTTACTCATAGCAAGTGCCCGGCGAGTATTCGTGGCAACATCGCCACATGGGAGTACTATGAACTGTTTAGGGGGCTGTTCCATGGGCGGTTTGTTGAGGATAGCTTGTGCCTTGAGTCTGCAATCTCGGATGAAGAAAGATGGGAATTGAAGACGTGTAAAGGCTTGTGTTATGTAAGTGCATTCTTCTTCTAGAAAACAAGGGCTGGAGATGCGAAGAGCTCTCAAGAAGAAGCCAATGAGGACTCCTCTCTTAGTGCGGGTGTCTTGGTGTGAATAAAAATGTATAAGATCGTCCTTGTTGGTAGGTTTTCTATACACTTTGAAGAGAAGTTTGTCACTGTCGGGAGATCTGCACAGTAGAACGCCGAGGAAAGGAAGTTTGCCATCATTTTCGAGTTCAAGTGTAAACTTTATTGATGGTTCCCCTCCCTCCAACCTTTCCTAGGCCGACCCCTACGCCGCCTTCCTTCCACTACAGACTGATACACTCTTGAAGTTATTCTGTTTCGCTCCATTCTCTCCACATGTCCGAACCACCTCAACAACCCTTCCTCAGCCCTCTGGACAACAGTTTTGGTAATCCCGCACCTCCTCCTAACTTCCAAACTACGAATTCTCTGCACTATATTCATACCACACATTGCACTCAGTCATGACATCTCCACTGCCTCCAGCCTTCTCCTCGCTGCAACATTCATCACCCATGCTTCACACCCATATATGAGCGTTGGTAAAACTATACTCTCATACATTCCCCTCTTTGCCTCCAAGGACAAAGTTCTTTGTCTCCACAGACTCCTAAGTGCACCACTCACCCTTTTCCCCTCATCAATTCTATGATTCGCCTCATCTTTCATAGACCCATCCGCTGACACGTCCACTCCCAAATATCTGAATACATTCACCTCCTCCATACTCTCTCCCTCCAATCTGATATCCAAACTTTCATCACCTAATCTTTTTGTTATCCTCATAACCTTACTCTTTCCTGTATTCACTTTCAATTTTCTTCTTTTGCACACCCTACCAAATTCATCCACCAATCTCTGCAACTTCTCTTCAGAATCTCCCAAGAGCACAGTGTCATCAGCAAAGAGTAACTGTGACAACTCCCACTTTATGTGTGATTCTTTATCTTTTAACTCCACGCCTCTTGCCAAGACCCTCGCATTTACTTCTCTTACAACCCCATCTATAAATATATTAAACAACCACGGTGACATCACACATCCTTGTCTAAGGCCTACTTTTACTGGGAAATAATTTCCCTCTTTCCTACATACTCTAACTTGGGCCTCACTATCCTCGCAAAAAAACTTCACTGCTTTCAGTAACCTACCTCCTACACCATACACCTGCAACGTCTGCCACATTGCCCCCCTATCCACCTTGTCATACGCCTTTTCCAAATCCATAAATGCCACAAAGACCTCTTTAGCCTTATCTAAATACTGTTCACTTATATGTTTCACTGCAAACACCTGGTCCACACACCCCCTACCTTTCCTAAAGCCTCCTTGTTCATCTGCTATCCTATTCTCCGTCTTACTCTTAATTCTTTTAATAATAACTCTACCATACACTTTGCCAGGTATACTCAATAGACTTATCCCCCTATAATTTTTGCACTCTCTTATGTCCCCTTTGCCTTTATACAAAGGAACTATGCATGCTCTCTGCCAATCCCTAGGTACCTTACCCTCTTCCATACATTTATTAAATAATTGCACCAACCACTCCAAAACTATATCCCCACCTGCTTTTAACATTTCTATCTTTATCCCATCAATCCCGGCTGCCTTACCCCCTTTCATTTTACCTACTGCCTCATGAACTTCCCCCACACTCACAACTGGCTCTTCCTCACTCCTACATGATGTTGTTCCTCCTTGCCCTATACACGAAATCACAGCTTCTCTATCTTCATCAACATTTAACAATTCCTCAAAATATTCCCTCCATCTTCCCAATACCTCTAACTCTCATTTAATAACTCTCCTCTCCTATTTTTAACTGACAAATCCATTTGTTCTCTAGGCTTTCTTAACTTGTTAATCTCACTCCAAAACTTTTTCTTATTTTCAACAAAATTTGTTCATAACATCTCACCCACTCTCTCATTTACTCTCTTTTTACATTGCTTCACCACTCTCTTAACCTCTCTCTTTTTCTCCATATACTCTTCCCTCCTTGCATCACTTCTACTTTGTAAAAACTTCTCATATGCTAACTTTTTCTCCCTTACTACTCTCTTCACATCATCATTCCACCAATCGCTCCTCTTCCCTCCCGCACCCACTTTCCTTTAACCACAAACTTCTGCTGAACACTCTAACACTACATTTTTAAACCTACCCCATACCTCTTCGATCCCATTGCCTATGCTCTCATTAGCCCATCTATCCTCCAATAACTGTTTATATCTTACCCTAACTGCCTCCTCTTTTAGTTTATAAACCTTCACCTCTCTCTTCCCTGATGCTTCTGTTCTCCTTGTATCCCATCTACCTTTTACTCTCAGTGTAGCTACAACTAGAAAGTGATCTGATATATCTGTGGCCCCTCTATGAACATGTACATCCTGAAGTCTACTCAACAGTCTTTTATCTACCAATACATAATCCAACAAACTACTGTCATTTCGCCCTACTTCATATCTTGTATACTTATTTATCCTCTTTTTCTTAAAATATGTATTACCTATAACTAAACCCCTTTCTATACAAAGTTCAAAATCAAAGGGCTCCCATTATCATTTACACCTGTCACCCCAAACTTACCTACCACACCCTCTCTAAAAGTTTCTCCTACTTTAGCATTCAGGTCCCCTACCACAATTACTCTCTCACTTGGTTCAAAGGCTCCTATACATTCACTTAACATCTCCCAAAATCTCTCTCTCTCCTCTGCATTCCTCTCTTCTCCAGGTGCATACACGCTTATTATGACCCACATCTCGCATCCAAACTTTACTTTAATCCACATAATTCTTGAATTTACACATTCATATTCTCTTTTCTCCTTCCATAACTGATCACTCAACATTACTGCTATCCCTTCCTTTGCTCTAACTCTCTCAGATACTCCAGATTTAATCCCATTTATTTCCCCCCACCGAAACTCCCCTACCCCCTTCAGCTTTGTTTCACTTAGGGCCAGGACATCCAACTTCTTTTCATTCATAACATCAGCAATCATCTGTTTCTTGTCATCCGCCCTACATCCACGCACATTTAAGCATCCCAGTTTTATAAAGTTTTTCTTCTTCTCTTTTTTAGTAAATGTCTACAGGAGAACGGGTTACTAGCCCATTGCTCCCGGCATTTTAGTCGCCTCATACGACACGCATGGCTTACGGAGGAAAGATTCTTTTCCACTTCCCCATGGACAATAGAAGAAATAAAGAGGAACAAGAACTATTTAGAAAAAGGAGAAAAACCTAGATGTATGTATATATATATGCATGTGCGTGTCTGTGAAGTGTGACCAAAGTGTAAGTAGGAGTAGCAAGATATCCCTGTTATCTAGCGTGTTTATGAGACAGAAAAAGAAACCAGCAATCCTACTATCATGCAAAACAGTTACAGGTTTCTGTTTCACAGTCATCTGGCAGGACGGTAGTACTTCCCTAGGTGGTTGCTGTCTACCAACCTACTACCTAGTACCTACTACCTATATATATATATATATATATATATATATATATATATATATATATATATATATATATATATATATATATATATATATATATATATATATATATATATATATATATATGCAAAACAACCACTCTGAAAGAATAGAGAAATTCCAAGCGCTTTCGTGACTACTCACATTATCAAGGAACTATCCAAGGACTTGAACCCATGCTGTTTTGGGCTACCTCATGGTGGTCGAAAACACATGACGCCCTAATCCACTGGACCATACGATCCTTAAGAGCATCGCATCCAGCTGAACTGGACGTTGTACTCGCTACCCAAGGACACACCATGGTCTGGATGACTCGAAGCTAATTTCATTCTAGTCCCTGTTTGGTGTACCAGTACAACGAGCAGTATTTTATATTATTGTGACCATGAAGAGAGAGAGAGAGTGGTATTGATCAGTAACAACACTGCGACTAGCCAAGGACTCGAACTCCAACCTGTATTGACTTACGACGATGATATATAAATTCTAATATTAGATAAATGTTAAATTTGTTCATGACAATAGAGTGTAATGTGGCTTGGAACCTGTCATCCATTATTGTCTGCAATACCAGGTGTGGAACCTGTCATCCATTGTTGTCTGCAATACCAGGCGTGGAACCTGTCATCCATTACTGTCTGCAATACCAGGCGTGGAACCTGTCATCCATTACCGTCTGCAATACCAGGTGTGGAATCTGTCATCCATTATTGTCTGCAATACCAGGCGTGGAACCTGTCATCCATTATTGTCTGCAAGACCAGGTGTGGAACCTATCATCCATTATTGTCTGCAATACCAGGCGTGGAACATGTCATCCATTATTGTCTGCAATACCAGGTGTGGAACCTGTCATCCATTGTTGTCTGCAATACCAGGTGTGGAACCTGTCATCCATTATTGTTTGTAATACCAGTCGTGGAACCTGTCATCCATTATTGTCTGCAATACCAGGTGTGGAACCTGTCATCCATTATTGTCTGCAATACCAGGCGTGGAACCTGTCATCCATTATTGTCTGCAATACCAGGCGTGGAACCTGTCATCCATTATTGTCTGCAATACCAGGCGTGGAACCTGTCATCCGTTATTTTCTGCAATACCAGGCGTGGAACCTGTCATCCATTATTGTCTGTAATACCAGGCGTGGAACTTGTCATCCGTTATTTTCTGCAATACCAGGCGTGGAACCTGTCATCCATTATTATCTGCAATACCAGGCGTGGAACCTGTCATCAATTATTTTCTTCAATACCAGGGGTGGAACCTGTCATCAATTATTGTCTACAATACCAGGCGTGGAACCTGTCATCCATTACTGTCTACAATACCAGGCGTGGAACCTGTCAACCATTATTATCTGCAATACCAGGCGTGAAACCTGTCATCCATTACTGTCTACAATACCAGGCGTGGAACCTGTCAACCATTATTGTTTACAATACCAGGCGTGGAACCTGTCAACCATTATTATCTGCAATACCAGGCGTGCAACCTGTCATCCATCATTTTCTTCAATACCAGGGGTGGAACCTGTCATCCATTACTGTCTACAATACCAGGGGTGGAACCTGTCATCCATTACTGTCTACAATACCAGGGGTGGAACCTGTCATCCATTACTGTCTACAATACCAGGCGTGGAACCTGTCATCCATTACTGTCTACAATACCAGGCGTGGAACCTATCATCCATTACTGTCTACAATGCCAGGCGTGGATCGTGTTATGCATAATTGTCTGCAATACTAATGAACATTATCTGTAGGTGAATATTATCTGTAAGTGAACATTATCTGTGAGTGAACATTATCACTGAGTGAACATTGTCTGAGAGTAAACATTGTCTGTGTGAGAACATTGTGACTTAACACAGTCTGTGAGTGACTGAACATTGTTTATGAGTGACTGAACATTGTCTGTGAGTGACTGACCATTGTCTGTGAGTGACTGACCATTGTCTGTGAGTGACTGACCATTGTCTGTGACCGAATGAACATTATTTGTGAGTGACTGAGCATGGTTTATGAGTGACTGAACATTGTCTGTGAGCGACTGAACATTGTTTGTGAGCGACTGAACATTGCAAGTTACTGAACATTGTCTGTGAGTGACTGAACATTGTCTGTGAGTGACTGAACATTGTGTGTGAGTGACTGAACTTTGTCTATGAGTGACTGAACATTGTCTCTGAGTGGCTGAACATTGTGTGTGAGTGACTGAACATTGTCTATGAGTGATTGAACATTGTCTGTGAGTGACTGAACATTGTGTATGAGTGACTGAACATTGTGTATGAGTTACTGAACATTGTCTATGAGTGACTGAACATTGTCTGTGAGTGACTGAACATTGTGTATGAGTTACTGAACATTGTCTATGAGTGACTGAACATTGTCTGTGAGTGAGTGAGCACTGTGTGTGAGTGACTGAACATTGTCTATGAGTGACTGAACATTGTCTGTGAGTGACTGAACATTGTGAGTGACTGAACATCGTCTGTGAGTGACTGAACATTGTCTGTGAGAGATTGAACATTGTCTGTGAGCGAAAGAACATTGTCTCTGAGTGACTGAACATTGTTTGTGAGTAGATGAACATTGTCTATGAGTGATTGAACATTGTCTGTGAGTGACTGAACATTGTGAGTGACTGAACATCGTCTGTGAGTGACTGATCATTGTCTGTGAGCGACTGAACATTGTCTGTGAGCGAAAGAACACTGTCTGTGAGTGATTGAACATTGTTTGTGAGTGAATGAACATTGTCTGTGAGCGACTGTACATTGTCTGTGAGCGAATGAACATTGTGAGCGAATGAACTGGTCTGAAAGTGACTGAACGTTGTCTGTTAGTGACTGAACATTATCTGTGAGCGATTGAATATTATTTGTGAGTGACTGAACATTGTGAGTGACTGGACATTCTCTTTGTTAGCGACTGAACATTGTCTGTGAGTGACTGAACATTGTCTGTGAGCGACTAAACATTGTCTGTGAGCGACTAAACATTGTCTGTGAGCGACTGAACATTGTCTGTGAGCGTCTGAACATTGTCTGTGAGCGACTGAATATTGTCTGTGAGTGACTGAACATTGTCTGAGAGCGACTGCACATTGTCTGCGAGCGACTGAACATTGTCTGTGAGTGGCTGAACATTTTCTGGGAGTGACTGAACAATGTCTGTGAGTGACTGAACATTATTCGCGAGTGACTGAGCATTGTCTGTGAGTTACTGAACATTGCCTGTGAGCGACTGAACATTTTCTGGGAGTGACTGAACATTGTCAGTGAGTGACTGAACATTATTTGTGAGTGACTGCACATTGTCTGTGAGCGACTGAACATTTTCAGGGAGTGACTGAACACTTCCTGGGAGTGACTGAACATTGTAGGTGACTGAACATTGTGAGTAACTGAACACTATGAGTGACTGAACATTGTCTATGAGTGACTGAACATCATTTGTGAGCCACTGAACAATGCGTGTGTGATTGATCATTATTTGTGAGTGACTGAACATTGTGTGTGTGAGTGACTAAATATTGTCTGTGAGTGACTGAACATTATTTGTGAGTGACTGAGCATTGTGTGTGAGTGAATGAACACTGTCTGTGAGCGACTGAACATTGTCTGTGAGTGACTGAACATTGTCAATAAATAAACATTGTCTGTTAGTGACTGAACATTGTCTGTGAGTGACTGAACATTATTTGTGAGTGACTGAACATTGTGTGTGAGTGACTGAACATTGTCTGTGAGCGACTGAACATTGTCTGTGAACGACTGAACATTGCAAGTTACTGAACATTGTCTGTGAGTGACTGAACATTGTCTGTGACTGACTGAATATTGTTTGTGACTGAACATTGTGTGTGAGTGACTGAACATTGTGTTTGAGTGACTGAACATTGTCTGTGAGTGACTTAACATTGTCTGTGACTGAACATTTTCTGTGAGTGACTGAACATTGTGTGTGAGTGACTGAACTTTGTCTGTGAGTGATTGAACATTGTCTGTAAATGAGTGAACATTGTTTGTGAGTGACTGAACATTGTCCATGAGTGACTGAATATTGTCTGTGAGTGACTGAACATTGTCTGTGAGTGATTAAACATTGCCTGTGAGTGATTGAACGTTGTCTGTGAGTGACTGAACATTTTTTGTGAGTGACTGAACGTTGTCTGTGAATGACTGAACAATGTGTACGAGTGACTGAACATTGTCTGTGAGTGACTGAGCATTTTCTGTAAATGACTGAACATTGTTTGTGAGTGACTGAGCATTGTCTATGAGTGACTGAACATTGTCTGTGAGTGACTGAGCATTGTCTGTGAGTGACTGAACATTGTCTCTGAGTGACTGAACAGTTTTTGTGAGTGACTGAACGTTGTCTGTGCATGACTGAACAATGTGTGTGAGTGACTGAACATTGTCTGTTAGTGACTGAACATTATCTGTGAATGACTGAACATTGTTTGTGAGTGACTGAACATAGTCTATGAGTGACTGTACATTGTCTGTGAGTGACTGAACGCTGTTTGTGATTGACTGAACATTGTGTGTGAGTGACTGAACATTGTGTGTGCGTGACTGAACATTGTGTGTAAGTGACTGAACATTGTGAGTGACTGAACATTGTGTGTGAGTAACTAAACATTGTGTGTGAGTGACTGAACGTTGTCTGTGAGTGACGGAACATTGTCTGTGAGTGACTGAACATAGTCTGTGAGTGACTGAACGTTGTCTGTGAAAGACTGAACATTGCCTGTGGGTGACTGAACATTGTGTGTGAGTAACTAAACATTGTGTGTTAATGACTGAACATTGTGAGTGGCTGAACGTTGAAGAGTGACTGAACATTGTCAGTTATTCGTTACAGTTCTCTCCGGTTCTGTGACGAATAATACATAAGGTAATTCGAGTACAGTGGATCATACGTACAGTTATAATGCAGCTTAATATGTAATTATTGTTACTGGTCTGTAATGTTAGTGTTACTGGTCTGTAATGTTAGTGTTACTGGTCTGTAATGTTAGTGTTCCTGGTCTGTAATGTTAGTGTTACTGGTCTGTAATGTTAGTGTTACTGATCTGTAATGTTATTGTTACTGGTTTGTAATGTTAGTGCTACTGGTCTGTAATGTTAGTGATAGTGGTCTGTAATGTTAGTGTTACTGGTCTGTAATGTTAGTGTTACTGGTCTGTAATGTTAGTGTTACTGGTCTGTAATGTTAGTATTACTGGTCTGTAATGTTAGTGTTACTGGTCTGTAATGTTAGTGTTACTGGTCTGTAATGTTAGTGTTACTGTTCTGTAATGTTAGTGTTACTGGTCTGTAATGTTAGTGTTACTGGTCTGTAATGTTAGTGTTACTGGTCTGTAATGTTAGTGTTACTGGTCTGTAATGTTAGTGTTACTGGTCTGTAATGTTAGTGTTACTGATCTGTAATGTTAGTGCTACTGGTCTGTAATGTTAGTGTTACTGGTCTGTAATGTTAGTGTTACTGATCTGTAATGTTAGTGCTACTGGTCTGTAATGTTAGTGCTACTGGTCTGTAATGTTAGTGTTACTGATCTGTAATGTTAGTGCTACTGGTCTGTAATGTTAGTGCTACTGGTCTGTAATGTTAGTGTTACTGGTCTGTAATGTTAGTGTTACTGATCTGTAATGTTAGTGCTACTGGTCTGTAATGTTAGTGTTACTGGTCTGTAATGTTAGTGTTACTGATCTGTAATGTTAGTGCTACTGGTCTGTAATGTTAGTGTTACTGGTCTGTAATGTTAGTGTTACTGATCTGTAATGTTAGTGCTACTGGTCTGTAATGTTAGTGCTACTGGTCTGTAATGTTAGTGTTACTGGTCTGTAATGTTAGTGTTACTGATCTGTAATGTTAGTGCTATTGGTCTGTAATGTTAGTGTTACTGGTCTGTAATGTTAGTGTTACTGATCTGTAATGTTAGTGCTACTGGTCTGTAATGTTAGTGTTACTGGTCTGTAATGTTAGTGTTACTGGTCTGTAATGTTAGTGCTACTGGTCTGTAATGTTAGTGTTACTGGTCTGTAATGTTAGTGTTACTGGTCTGTAATGTTAGTGTTACTGTTTGTAATGTTAGTGTTACTGGTCTGTAATGTTAGTGTTACTGGTCTGTAATGTTAGTGTTACTGTTTGTAATGTTAGTGTTACTGGTCTGTAATGTTAGTGTTACTGTTTGAAATGTTAGTGTTACTGGTCTGTAATGTTAGTGTTACTGTTTGTAATGTTAGTGTTACTGGTCTGTAATGTTAGTGCTACTGGTCTGTAATGTTAGTGTTACTGTTTGTAATGTTAGTGTTGCTGGTCTGTAATGTTAGTGCTACTGGTCTGTAATGTTAGTGCTACTGGTCTGTAATGTTAATGTTACTGGTCTGTAATGTTAGTGTTACTGTCTGAAATGTTAATGTTACTGGTCTTTAATGTAAGTGTTACTAGTCTGTAATATTAATGTTACTGGTCTGTAATGTTAGTGTTACTGGTCTGTAATTTTAATGTTACTGGTCTGTAATGTTAGTGCTAATGGTCTCTAAGGATAGTGCTACTGGTCTGCAATGTTAGTGCATCTGTCTGCAATGTTAGTGTTACTGGTCTGTAATGTTAGTGATAGTGGTCTGTAATGTTAATGTTACTATTCTGTAAAGTTAGTGTTTCTGGTCTGTAATGTTAATGTTACTGGTTTGTAATGTTAGTGCTACTGGTCTGTAATGTTAGTGATAGTGGTCTGTAATGTTAATGATACTGGTCTGTAATGTTAGTGTTACTGGTCTGTAATTTTAGTGTTACTGATCTGTAATGTTAGTGTTACTGTCTGTAATGTTAGTTTTACTGGTCTGCAATGTTAGTGTTACTGGTCTGGAATGTTAGTGTTACTGGTCTGTAATGTTAGTGTTAATGGTCTGCAATGTTAGTGTTACTGGTCTATATTGTTAGTGTTACTGGTCTGTAATGTTATTGTTACTGGTCTGCAATGTTAGTGTTACTGGTCTGTAATGTTAGTGTTACTGGTCTGTAATGTTAGTGTTACTGGTCTGTAATGTTAGTGTTAGTGGTCTGTAATGTTAGTGTTAGTGGTCTGTAATGTTAATGTTACTGGTCTGTAATGTTAGTGTTACTGGTCTGTAATGTTAGTGCTACTGGTCTGTAATGTTAGTGTTACTGTTTGTAATGTTAGTGTTGCTGGTCTGTAATGTTAGTGCTACTGGTCTGTAATGTTAGTGCTACTGGTCTGTAATGTTAATGTTACTGGTCTGTAATGTTAGTGTTACTGTCTGAAATGTTAATGTTACTGGTCTTTAATGTAAGTGTTACTGGTCTGTAATGTTAATGTTACTGGTCTGTAATGTTAGTGTTAGTGGTCTGTAATGTTAGTGTTAGTGGTCTGTAATGTTAATGTTACTGGTCTGTAATGTTAGTGTTACTGGTCTGTAATGTTAGCGTTACTGGTCTGTAATGTTAGTGTTACTGTTTGTAATGTTAGTGTTACTGGTCTGTAATATTAGTGCTACTGGTCTGTAATGTTAGTGTTACTGTTTGTAATGTTAGTGTTGCTGGTCTGTAATGTTAGTGCTACTGGTCTGTAATGTTAGTGCTACTGGTCTGTAATGTTAATGTTACTGGTCTGTAATGTTAGTGTTACTGTCTGAAATGTTAATGTTACTGGTCTTTAATGTAAGTGTTACTGGTCTGTAATGTTAATGTTACTGGTCTGTAATGTTAGTGTTACTGGTCTGTAATTTTAATGTTACTGGTCTGTAATGTTAGTGCTAATGGTCTCTAAGGATAGTGCTACTGGTCTGCAATGTTAGTGCATCTGTCTGCAATGTTAGTGTTACTGGTCTGTAATGTTAGTGATAGTGGTCTGTAATGTTAATGTTACTATTCTGTAAAGTTAGTGTTTCTGGTCTGTAATGTTAATGTTACTGGTTTGTAATGTTAGTGCTACTGGTCTGTAATGTTAGTGATAGTGGTCTGTAATGTTAATGATACTGGTCTGTAATGTTAGTGTTACTGGTCTGTAATTTTAGTGTTACTGATCTGTAATGTTAGTGTTACTGTCTGTAATGTTAGTTTTACTGGTCTGCAATGTTAGTGTTACTGGTCTGGAATGTTAGTGTTACTGGTCTGTAATGTTAGTCTTAATGGTCTGCAATGTTAGTGTTACTGGTCTATATTGTTAGTGTTACTGGTCTGTAATGTTATTGTTACTGGTCTGCAATGTTAGTGTTACTGGTCTGTAATGTTAGTGTTACTGGTCTGTAATGTTAGTGTTACTGGTCTGTAATGTTAGTGTTAGTGGTCTGTAATGTTAGTGTTAGTGGTCTGTAATGTTAATGTTACTGGTCTGTAATGTTAGTGTTACTGGTCTGTAATGTTAGCGTTACTGGTCTGTAATGTTAGTGTTACTGTTTGTAATGTTAGTGTTACTGGTCTGTAATGTTAATGTTACTGGTCTGTAATGTTAGTGTTACTGGTCTGTAATGTTAGTGCTACTGTCTGTAATGTTAGTGTTACTGTTTGTAATGTTAGTGTTACTGGTCTGTAATGTTAATGTTACTGGTCTGTAATGTTAGTGTTACTGGTCTGTAATGTTAGTGTTACTGGTCTGTAATGTTAATGTTACTGGTCTGTAATGTTAGTGTTACTGTCTGTAACGTCTGTAATGTTAGTGCTACTGTCTGTAATGTTAGTGTTACTGTTTGTAATATTAGTGTTACTGGTCTGTAATGTTAGTGTTACTGTCTGTAATGTCTGTAATGTTAGTGCTACTGTCTGTAATGTTAGTGTTACTGTCTGTAATGTTAGTGTTACTGGTCTGTAATGTTAGTGTTACTGGTCTGTAATGTTAGTGTTACTGGTCTGTAATGTTAATATTACTGGTCTGTAATGTTAGTGTTACTGTCTGTAATGTTAGTCTTACTGGTCTATAATGTTAGTGTTACTGGTCTGTAATGTTAATGTTACTGGTCTGTAATGTTAGTGCTACTGTCTGTAATGTTTGTATTACTGGTCTGTAGTGTTAGTGCTACTGTCTAATGTTAGTGTTACCTGAATGTAATGTTAGCGTTGCTGGTCTGTAATGTTAAGGGTACTGTCTGTAATGTTAATGTTACTCTCTGTAATGTTAGTGTTAGTGGTCTGTAATGTTAGCGTTACTGGTCTGTAATGTTAGTGTTAGTGTATGTAACGTTAGTGTTACTGGTCTGTAATACTAGTGTTACTGGTCTGTAATGTTAGCGTTACTGGTCTGTAATGTTAATGTTACTGGTCTGTAATGTTAGCGTTACTGGTCTGTAATGTTAGTGTTACTGGTCTGTAATGTTAATGTTACTGGTCTGTAATGTTAGTGTTTCTGGTCTGTAATGTTAGTGTTAGTGGTCTGTAATGTTAGTGTTACTGGTCTGTAATGTTAATGTTACTGGTCTGTAATGTTAGTGTTTCTGGTCTGTAATGTTAGTATTACTGTCTGTAATGTTAGTGTTACTGGTCTGCAATGTTAGTGTTACTGGTCTGCAATGTTAGTGTTACTGGTCTGTAATGTTAGTGTTAGTGGTCTGTAATGTTAGTGTTAGTGCTCTGTAATGTTAGTGTTACTGGTCTGTAATGTTAGTGTTAGTGGTCTGTAATGTTAGTGTTAGTGGTCTGTAATGTTAATGTTACTGGTCTGTAATGTTAGTGTTACTGGTCTGTAATGTTAGTGTTAGTGGTCTGTAATGTTAGTGTTAGTGGTCTGTAATGTTAGTGTTACTGGTCTGTAATGTTAATGTTACTGGTCTGTAATGTTAGTGTTACTGGTCTGTAATGTTAATGTTACTGGTCTGTAATGTTAGTGTTAGTGGTCTGTAATGTTAATGTTACTGGTCTGTAATGTTAGTGTTACTGGTCTGTAATGTTAGTGTTAGTGGTCTGTAATGTTAGTGTTAGTGGTCTGTAATGTTAATGTTACTGGTCTGTAATGTTAGTGTTACTGGTCTGTAATGTTAGTGTTAGTGGTCTGTAATGTTAGTGTTAGTGGTCTGTAATGTTAGTGTTAGTGGTCTGTAATGTTAGTGTTACTGGTCTGTAATGTTAATGTTACTGGTCTGTAATGTTAGTGTTAGTGGTCTGTAATGTTAGTGTTACTTGTCTGTAATGTTAGTGTTACTGGTCTGTAATGTTAGTGTTAGTGGTCTGTAATGTTAGTGTTAGTGGTCTGTAATGTTAGTGTTACTGGTCTGTAATGTTAGTGTTACTGGTCTGTAATGTTAGTGTTAGTGGTCTGTAATGCTAGTGTTAGTGGTCTGTAATGTTAGTGTTACTGGTCTGTAATGTTAATGTTACTGGTCTGTAATGTTAGTGTTAGTGGTCTGTAATGTTAGTGTTACTGGTCTGTAATGTTAGTGTTACTGGTCTGTAATGTTAGTGTTACTGGTCTGTAATGTTAGTGTTAGTGGTCTGTAATGTTAGTATTACTGGTCTGTAATGTTAGTGTTACTGGTCTGTAATGTTAGTGTTACTGGTCTGTGGTACACTTGTTAACCAACATTGACAGTCTCGTTGCTACGGTTCTCACCGTGTCTCTTGCTTGCATGTACCTTATTGTATATTGTACATTTCCTGTATATATTGTACGTACATTGCTTGTTGTTTGTTGATGGAAATATAAATATTTACTCTCTGTACTTCCTTTAGCTTGTTTCTTCCTTGATTATCATGCTACAACCAGGTGTGCAGGCCACTAGGCTACACTTGTGTTCATAATACCAGTGTTGCTATGTTTCGACCAGTGGTGTCATGTTTCGACCAGTGGTGCCATGTATCGACCAGTGTGCCATGTTTCGACCAGTGGTGCCATGTTTCGACCAGTGGTGCCATATTTCGACCAGTGATGTCATGTTTCGACCATTGGTGTCTCGTCTGTACCAGTGATATCACCTCTCATCCGGTAATAGGTCTCGACCAGTGCTACCATGTCTCGACAGGTGATACCAGTGATACCGTCTACACCAGAAGTGTTACGTCTCGACAAATGATACCGTATTTACCAGTGACGTCACGTTTTTGACAATGATGTCACGTCTCTACCATTGGTGAACCAATGACCATCTTGTGACCACAAACACTCCCAACCTGAAGATGTTTTTTATTTTTTTATTATCACACTGGCCGATTCCCACCAAGGGAGAGTGGCCCGAAAAAGAAAAACTTTCACCATCATTCACTCCATCACTGTCTTGCCAGAAGGGTGCTTTACACTACAGTTTTTAAACTGCAACATTAACACCCCTCCTTCAGAGTGCAGGCACTGTACTTCCCATCTCCAGGACTCAAGTCCGGCCTGCCAGTTTCCCTGAACCCCTTCATAAATGTTACTTTGCTCACACTCCAACAGCACGTCAAGTATTGAAAACCATTTGTCTCCATTCACTCCTATCAAACACGCTCATGCATACCTGCTGGAAGTCCAAGCCCCTCGCACACAAAACCTCCTTTACCCCCTCTCTCCAACCTTTCCTAGGCCGACCCCTACCCCGCCTTCCTTCCACTACAGACTGATTCACTCTTGAAGTCATTCTGTTTCGCTGAAGATGTCAGGGTAAAATCTGGTTTATAGAGAGACGTAAGCAAACACTCGGACATATTTATTAGAAAACGTTTCGGTCCTGGGACCTTGATCACTTCTAACATGCAGAGGTAGAAAGACAATATATACAGGTGGAGAGTGAGGTGTGTGTGACACATGGTGACCTGAAGTGAGATGTGTGTGACACATGGTGACCAGAAGTGAGGTGTGTGACACATGGTGACCTGAAGTGAGGTGTGTGTGACACATGGTGACCTGAAGTGAGGTGTGTGACACATGGTGACCTGAAGTGAGGTGTGTGTGACACATGGTGACCTGAAGTGAGGTGTGTGTGACACATGGTGACCTGAAGTGAGGTGTGTGTGACACATGGTGACCTGAGGTGAGGTGTGTGGCACATGGTGACCTGAAGTGAGGTGTGTGTGACACATGGTGACCTGGGGTGAGGTGTGTGGCACATGGTGACCTGAAGTGAGGTGTGTGTGACACATGGTGACCTGAAGTGAGGTGTGTGTGACACATGGTGACCTGAAGATGTGAGTGACATATGGTGACCTTGTGATGTAGTTCAGCTGGGCTTGTGAGGTCTCTAGGGAGACCTAATTATATGGTCACACCTTGCCTTGGCAAACGTCTGTAGCCACGCCCACGTCTGAGGTCTTTTGTTCTTGACGCCTCAGACCTAGGCGTCAGGTCGTACACGTGGTTGTGGAGGGTGCTTGGACCACCATAAAAGCCCAAGGAAGAGCATGATCGAGAGATTCGGGCAGAGCTCTGGCCTGCGTGCAGAGCTCTGAGCAGAGATTCGAGCGGAGCTGCTGCTGGGGTGCAGGGCTCGGGAGAAGGCTGCTGAAGTCTCTGGAGGAGACTGTTGGAGGCACTGGGCAGAGTACTGGCTTGGCGTCGTACTCGTGCCGTGTAGGTCTTGGGACCTGTGGCTTCCTGTAGTGAACTGTCCTCTGTGCTATATTGTAAGTTATATTCAGTTTCGTCAAGTTGATTGTATTCCCTGTCTCACTGCTTATGTGTACCACCCCATTTATCTAAACCACAATAATGTTCTGTTCCCAAATATATTATTGTACAAAGACGTAATAATAAACTGTGTTTGAGTAGAATAATAATATTCACTGTCCCACCGTTATTTATTCTTTTTCTTATATTTTATTATGTTTATATGAGTGAAGAGTGGGCGAGGCATATGTTAGAGAGTAGTGTAGAGTTAATGAGTGTCGTGAAGGTCACCACTGACCTTACATTATCTACCTACCTCACTCCTACTGCCTCGCCTGTCCCCTACCTACTGAACCCCCCCGCTTACTCCCATATTCCCCACTTATATCCTATTCAATCATTACCCCCCTACATGACATGGTGTCTAAGCGGTGGTGGTTCTTATTATTTTTATAGTAGGAACCAGTCCCATGTGCTTTATTTTTGACTGCTCGGTTATACTTGTTATGCTACTATTTGCTACCATTTTTTTTTCTTGTGTGTGTAAAATCTAAAGTGAATATCTGTATGATATTATAATCCTAGTAACCTTAACTGTCCTTTTTTGACGGTGGGTCTGAATAATTGTTTGGTTGTATTATTATATTTGGTGGAGTTGGTTGTTGGTTTGAGATAAATGGTGGAGAATATCAGTATTTGGGTGAGACTTTTGAGGGAAGCAATTACTGGCCGAAATTGAATATTTACAGAGGAATGAGAAGTCACCCAGCCCGCCTTTGAAGACTAGCCCACAACTGTCACCCATTGTAGAGTTGCCTATAATTGCTGTCCACCTGATGTGCCCAGTCACCCAGCTGATATGCCCAGTCACCCAGCTGATGTGCCCCAGTAGATGTATTGCTGCCCTGGTCTGTCATCCAGTGTAGTGGGTGTCTGTCTGCGTCACCCAGCCTCTGTGACCATCACCCACGGACCGCCAGTTACTCGCAGTTGCCAGGGATGGGTGACCGCACCTGCTGTTGATGACCTGAAGTGACCTCACCTCACCTCAAGCAACTGACCATAGCCTGCTACGGCTGATGTCGGCTGCTGTGATGCTGCTGAGATGCTGCAGCCGTGCTGAGATGCTGGGACCGTGCTGCGATGCTGTAGCCATGCTGGGATGCTGTGGCCGTGCTGTGTGCTGCTGTGATATGACCGTGCTGCGATGCTGTAGCCATGCTGCGATGCTGTGGCCGTGCTGTGTGCTGCTGTGATACGGCCGTGCTGTGATGTTGAGATGCTGCGGTCGTGCGGTGATGTTGACATGCTGCGGCCGTGCTGTGATGCTGGGACCGTGCTGCGATGCTGTGGCCGTGCTGTGTGCTGCTGTGATATGACCGTGCTGCGATGCTGTAGCCATGCTGCGATGCTGTGGCCGTGCTGTGTGCTGCTGTGATACGGCCGTGCTGTGATGTTGAGATGCTGCGGTCGTGCGGTGATGTTGACATGCTGCGGCCGTGCTGTGATGCTGGGACCGTGCTGCGATGCTGTGGCCGTGCTGTGTGCTGCTGTGATATGGCCGTGCTGCGATGCGGCCTAGCTCAAAAGGAGGAGATGGCGGTGATGCTGCAGTGGTGTGTGAGGGATTCTGGCTGGTGTGCCAGGACAGGAGAATCTACTATGAAGGAGTTGCCATCCTCGGAGATGTGGAAGGACGTGAGCCGCGGAGATGGACTCCAGCTGCTGGGACCAGCCTGCTTTCAAGGGCGGCATGGAGGTGTGTCCTGCCTTGCTGGTCGACCTGTGCGACAGGTATGCGGGGATGCCCTGCCAGCCATGAGAGACAATTAAGAGTGTGAGATGTCCCCAGCCTACTTTGACTTGCCAGAAGTGTTAGTGTTACCTGTGTGAAATAAGGTGACCTTGAAAACGGTCCAGTGATTATGGCCGCCTTGTTTTATGAGGCCAGTGAATCCTAGTAGTGGCATAGGATAATGGAGGGTCTTAGCTGCGATGCCTGCCCTGTCTCGATTTTCAGATGTTGTAGTGTGCATGTGAAGTGTGCCGAAAATGCGACCTTGGTGGTCGTGAAGTGGTCCAGTTGCAGTTACTTGAAAGAATGCAACCCGTTGGAGCAGTTTTCCACGCCATAGAAGCCTAGAGAGGTTTGGCCCAATGGTTAACGTGCGAGGGTGACTAGCATTGGCTAGTGCATTTCTAGTAGAAGTAGGGAAGGCACTGGAGCCCGATATTTAGGTTTAAGGAGAAATAACGGGTAAGGAGGCTTTGCACCAGAGAGCGACTATTATGCTGGCCAACTGCCAGAGGTACTGATTATGCTGCCTTGTGGTAGTTGAGGAGGTTGAGGGAAATATAATTGTATTATGTATAATTTTGTCTTTGTATTGTAATAGATTTAAGGGATTAGGATTAAAATAGTCTAATAACTAGGACAAATTGTCCTAGTTCTCAGATATTTTAAATTGGGGGAGAAAGGGGGATGTGATGTAGTTCAGCTGGGCTTGTGAGGTCTCTAGGGAGACCTAATTATATGGTCACACCTTGCCTTGGCAAACGTCTGTAGCCACGCCCACGTCTGAGGTCTTTTGTTCTTGACGCCTCAGACCTAGGCGTCAGGTCGTACACGTGGTTGTGGAGGGTGCTTGGACCACCATAAAAGCCCAAGGAAGAGCATGATCGAGAGATTCGGGCAGAGCTCTGGCCTGGGTGCAGAGCTCTGAGCAGAGATTCGAGCGGAGCTGCTGCTGGGGTGCAGGGCTCGGGAGAAGGCTGCTGAAGTCTCTGGAGGAGACTGTTGGAGGCACTGGGCAGAGTACTGGCTTGGCGTCGTACTCGTGCCGTGTAGGTCTTGGGACCTGTGGCTTCCTGTAGTGAACTGTCCTCTGTGCTATATTGTAAGTTATATTCAGTTTCGTCAAGTTGATTGTATTCCCTGTCTCACTGCTTATGTGTACCACCCCATTTATCTAAACCACAATAATGTTCTGTTCCCAAATATATTATTGTACAAAGACGTAATAATAAACTGTGTTTGAGTAGAATAATAATATTCACTGTCCCACCGTTATTTATTCTTTTTCTTATATTTTATTATGTTTATATGAGTGAAGAGTGGGCGAGGCATATGTTAGAGAGTAGTGTAGAGTTAATGAGTGTCGTGAAGGTCACCACTGACCTTACATTATCTACCTACCTCACTCCTACTGCCTCGCCTGTCCCCTACCTACTGACTCCCTCCGCTTACCCCCATATTCCCCTAATCATTACCCCCCTACATGACAACCTGAAGAATTCCATGTGTCACACACACCTCACTTCAGGTCACCATGTGTCCCACACACCTCACTTCAGGTCACCATGTGTCACACACACCTCACTTCAGGTCACCATGTGTCACACACACCTCACTCTCCACCTGTATATACTGTCTTTCTACCTCTGCATGCTAGAAGTGATCAACGTCTCAGGACCGAAACGTTTGCTGATAAATATGTCCTAGTGTTTACTTACGTGTTTTTCTAAACCAATTTGTGGGTATTTATTACCAAGGTTTATACAGGATGAATTCTATATATTTTAAATGGCATATTTACCTCACATGTAGGAGATTAAGTAAGTAAGTAAGTAAGTAAGTAAGTAAGTAAGATAATTGGTACATAATACCGACATGATGGAAAAATAAACGCAAAAACAATAGATTTCGATCCTTTATTCCTGACTCTCCAACCTTTACTCAGGTAGATCTGTTTGTGACTTGATAAAGGCCACTGTGTGGGCGAAACGTTGTCGACAAAGGATCACATTATACTGTTTTATGTGTCTATTTTTCCACCTCATATGAAGCTTTATACAGAATTAAAAAAAAGAGTAGCTTCATTGAAGCTAAAACCTCGTTTAGCTTTAAAAAATAGGTTAGACAAGTACACGAGTAGGTGTGAGTTGGACCTGCCTAACATGGGCCAGCAGGCCTGCTGCTGTGCGCCTACTTCGTTAAATTCTTTGGAATAAATGGAAAAAATACTGAAACGCTAATAAATTTATTCAAATATTAGACATGGAAATCCTTAATACAAAAAAAAAAAAATCTAACAGGTGTTAGTACAGTTACCAGCGAAGGGCTCACAAAGGAGTAAGTCTGAGTTAAACGCCTCTCCTTCGGGGCAAAGAAAGTATGCCACCTCAGGAGGGTGACAATACAAGTAACCATTGCAATTTTTGGGGTCAGGAATCTTGCCCTCAGCGACGCAATACACTTCGCAGGGGTCACACAGGTTGTAGCAAACAGTGTCGTCGTTGGTACAATCTGAAGTCTCGAAGTTGAAGTTCGGATATTCAGGTGGACACGACACATCCAAGAATCCATTATCAAGGCAGATTTTATATAGCTGACAATCTGTTGGAGACGGCAACATAGTTCCTGGAATACACAGACCATAGTTTAAATTATAAATAATGGAATATTTGTTCTTCCAAGGAAGGTGAATAAATTAAAATCAAGTAGGTCATTGCCCAATTCCAGAGAGGATCCAGGTCCTCTATGTTGTGTGTAGATAAATGGTTCAGAGAACCGATAAGATGATCAATTAGATGATAAACTCTTCGCCATACATTGGCTTCATCCGTCCAATGTAAAGAAGAATGGTGAAGATCACAAGAAGTTTGAGGTAATCAGTCCCTCAGCCTGGAGTCAATAAAATCAGTCCATCTATAACTGATAGATTGATTATATCGATTCCAGGCTGAAGGATTGATTACCTCAAACTTCATCTGATCTTCACCAATCTTCTTTGTATTGGACTGATGAACCCGCTGTAACGAAAATTTTCTACAATAAAAGCACCCGAGTGTTGCACATGTGCCTAATCATCACCTATGTTACCTAACAAACCATACCTAACCTAACCTAACCTAACCTAACCTAACCTAACCTAACCTAACCTAACCTAACCTAACCTAATCTAACCTAACCTAACCTAATCTAACCTAACCTAACCTAATCTAACCTAACCTAACCTAATCTAACCTAATCTAACCTAACCTAACCTAACCTAACCTAACCTAACCTAACCTAACCAAATCTAACCTAACCTAACATAACCTAACCTAACCTTACTTAACCTAACCTAACCTAACCTAACCTAACCTAACCTAACCTAACCTAACGTAACGTAACCTAACCTAACCTAACCTAACCTAACCTAACCTTACTTAACCTAACCTAACCTAACCTAACCTAACCTAACCTAACCTAACCTAATCTAACCTAACCTAACCTAACATAACCTAACCTAACCTAACCTAACCTAACCTAACCTAACCTAGCCTAACCTAGCCTAACCTAACCTAACCTAACCTATCCTAACCTAACCTAACCTAACCTAACCTAATCTAACCTAACCTAACCTAACCTAACCTAACCTAACCTAACCTAACCTAACCTAGCCTTACGTAATCTAACCTAACCTAACCTAACATAACCTAACATAACCTAACCTAACCTAACCTAACCTAACCTAACCTAGCCTTACGTAATCTAACCTAACCTATATCACATAACCCCAGTCCTCTGTACTTCAACTCACTGCAACACGACTAGCAGTTGTACCTGAAAACTGCAATTAGGCAGAAGAGCTTCGGCTCAACTCCCTCTCTCCGAGACTTGACTGGAAATTTACATCGAGTTCTTTAATAATCCAGACTCCTGGAAGTGAGGGAGACCGGTGAATATGATAATGGTATACAATAATCCAGACTCCTGGAAGTGAGGAAGACCGGTGAATATGATAATGGTATACAATAATCCAGACTCCTGGAAGTGAGGGAGACCGGTGAATATGATAATGGTATACAATAATCCAGACTCCTGGAAGTGAGGGAGACCGGTGAATATGATAATGGTATACAATAATCCAGACTCCTGGAAGTGAGGGAGACCGGTGAATATGATAATGGTATACAATAATCCAGACTCCTGGAAGTGAGGGAGTCCGGTGAATATGATAATGGTATACAATAATCCAGACTCCTGGAAGTGAGGGAGACCGGTGAATATGATAATGGTATACAATAATCCAGACTCCTGGAAGTGAGGGAGACCGGTGAATATGATAATGGTATACAATAATCCAGACTCCTGGAAGTGAGGGAGACCGGTGAATATG
Source organism: Cherax quadricarinatus (assembly GCF_038502225.1). NCBI lineage: Eukaryota > Metazoa > Arthropoda > Malacostraca > Decapoda > Parastacidae > Cherax > Cherax quadricarinatus. The sequence continues at coordinate 15,325,750 of NC_091376.1, forward strand.
ATAATGGTATACAATAATCCAGACTCCTGGAAGTGAGGGAGACCGGTGAATATGATAATGGTATACAATACCGACAAGTTGACAAGCAAGACACATGTGCAACAGTTAGGTATCCTTGCAGTGCTTCTCTCTCTTAGAATTTGACTGACTCCACTACTACTACTACTACTACTGCTACTACTACTACTACTACTACCTCCACTACTACCTCTCTTGCTCCCGTCAATGTCTGCTGGCCTACATATACTCCCTCCTCCTCTACTATCTGTTAGAGTGACTTTGTAAATGGTCCAAGTTGGACCGAAACGTCGTCGTAAGCTCCTCTCTTCTATGTGCCGGTTATTTGTGTATTGTTCCAGTCACGGTATTGTGCCTTTTTTTGTTATCCTTGTTCCATAGTCTGGAACAAAGTTCCAGATTATGGAGCAAAACTCTTCTCCAGGCTGAGGGACTGATCACCTCAAATCTACGTCTTCAAGGGTGATGGATTGATTACATCGTCTTTACATCACTACTGCTTCTGCTGCCTCTATACTTGACTGAAGAAACCTACCGTGAAGGCGAAACATTTCAAATAAAGACACCCAGCTGTTGCACAAGTCTCTTAGCAGAGAGAGACTGGTTGTGAGGGAGGAGAGAGACTGGTAGTGAGGGAGGAGAGAGACTGGTAGTGAGGGAGGAGAGAGACTAGTAGTGAGGGAGGAGAGAGACTGGTAGTGAGGGAGGAGAGAGACTGGTAGTGAGGGAGGAGAGAGACTGGTAGTGAGGGAGGAGAGAGACTGGTAGTGAGGGAGGAGAGAGACTGGTAGTGAGGGAGGAGAGAGACTGGTAGTGAGGGAGGAGAGAGACTGGTAGTGAGGGAGGAGAGAGACTGGTAGTGAGGGAGGGGAGAGACTGGTAGTGAGGGAGGAGAGAGAGTGGTAGTGAGGGAGGAGAGAGACTGGTAGTGAGGGAGGAGAGAGACTGGTAGTGAGGGAGGAATGAGACTGGTGGTGAGGGAGGAGAGAGACTGGTAGTGAGGGAGGAGAGAGACTGGTAGTGAGGGAGGAGAGAGACTGGTAGTGAGGGTGGAGAGAGACTGGTAGTGAGAGAGGAGAGAGACTGGTAGTGAGGGAGGAGAGAGACTGGTAGTGAGGGAGGAGAGAGACTGGTAGTGAGAGAGGAGAGAGACTAGTAGTGAGAGAGGAGAGAGACTGGTAGTGAGGGAGGAGAGAGACTGGTAGTGAGAGAGGAGAGAGACTAGTAGTGAGAGAGGAGAGAGACTGGTAGTGAGGGAGGAGAGAGACTAGTAGTGAGGGAGGAGAGAGACTAGTAGTGAGGGAGGAGAGAGACTGGTAGTGAGGGTGGAGAGAGACTAGTAGTGAGGGAGGAGAGAGACTGGTAGTGAGGGAGGAAAGAGACTAGTAGTGAGGGAGGAGAGAGACTAGTAGTGAGGGAGGAGAGAGACTAGTAGTGAGGGAGGAGAGAGACTGGTAGTGAGGGAGGAGAGAGACTGGTAGTGAGGGAGGAGAGAGACTAGTAGTGAGGGAGGAGAGAGACTGGTAGTGAGGGAGGAGAGAGACTAGTAGTGAGAGAGGAGAGAGACTGGTAGTGAGGGAGGAGAGAGACTGGTAGTGAGGGAGGAGAGAGACTGGTAGTGAGGGAGGAAAGAGACTAGTAGTGAGGGAGGAGAGAGACTAGTAATGAGGGAGGAGAGAGACTGGTAGTGAGGGAGGAGAGAGACTGGTAGTGAGGGAGGAGAGAGACTAGTAGTGAGGGAGGAGAGAGACTAGTAGTGAGGGAGGAGAGAGACTGGTAGTGAGGGAGGAAAGAGACTAGTAGTGAGGGAGGAGAGAGACTAGTAGTGAGGGAGGAGAGAGACTAGTAGTGAGAGAGGAAAGAGACTAGTAGTGTGGGAGGAGAGACTAGTAGTGAGGGAGGAGAGAGACTAGTAGTGAGGGAGGAGAGAGACTAGTAGTCAGGGAGGAGAGAGACTAGTAGTGAGTGAGGAGAGAGACTGGTAGTGAGGGAGGAGAGAGACTGGTAGTGAGGGAGGAGAGAGACTGGTAGTGAGGGAGGAGAGAGACTAGTAGTGAGAGAGGAAAGAGACTAGTAGTGTGGGAGGAGAGACTAGTAGTGAGGGAGGAGAGAGACTAGTAGTGAGGGAGGAGAGAGACTAGTAGTCAGGGAGGAGAGAGACTAGTAGTGAGTGAGGAGAGAGACTGGTAGTGAGGGAGGAGAGAGACTGGTAGTGAGGGAGGAGAGAGATTGGTAGTGAGAGAGGAGAGAGACTAGTAGTGAGGGAGGAGAGAGACTAGTAGTGAGGGAGGAGAGAGACTGGTAGTGAGGGATGAAAGAGACTAGTAGTGAGGGAGGAGAGAGACTAGTAGTCAGGGAGGAGAGAGACTAGTAGTGAGGGAGGAGAGAGACTGGTAGTGAGGGAGGAGAGAGACTGGTAGTGAGGGAGGAGAGAGACTAGTAGTGAGGGAGGAGAGAGACTGGTAGTGAGGGATGAAAGAGACTAGTAGTGAGGGAGGAGAGAGACTAGTAGTCAGGGAGGAGAGAGACTAGTAGTGAGTGAGGAGAGAGACTGGTAGTGAGGGAGGAGAGAGACTGGTAGTGAGGGAGGAGAGAGACTGGTAGTGAGGGAGGAGAGAGACTGGTAGTGAGGGAGGAGAGAGACTGGTAGTGAGGGAGGAGAGAGACTGGTAGTGAGGGAGGAGAGAGACTAGTAGTGAGAGAGGAGAGAGACTAGTAGTGAGGGAGGAGAGAGACTAGTAGTGAGGGAGGAGAGAGACTAGTAGTGAGTGAGGAGAGAGACTGGTAGTGAGGGAGGAGAGAGACTAGTAGTGAGGGAGGAGAGAGACTGGTAGTGAGGGAGGAGAGAGACTAGTAGTCAGGGAGGAAAGAGACTTGTAATGAGGGAGGAGAGAGACTGGTAGTGAGAGAGGAGAGAGACTAGTAGTGAGGGAGGAGAGAGACTAGTAGTGAGGGAGGAGAGAGACTGGTAGTGAGGGAGGAGAGAGACTAGTAGTGAGGGAGGAGAGAGACTGGTAGTGAGGGAGGAGAGAGACTAGTAGTGAGGAAGGAGAGAGACTGGTAGTGAGGGAGGAGAGAGACTAGTAGTGAGGGAGGAGAGAGACTAGTAGTGAGGGAGGAGAAAGACTAGTAGTGAGAGAGGAGAGAGACTAGTAGTGAGGGAGGAGAGAGACTAGTAGTGAGGAAGGAGAGAGACTGGTAGTGAGAGAGGAGAGAGACTAGTAGTGAGGGAGGAGAGAGACTAGTAGTGAGGGAGGAGAGAGACTGGTAGTGAGGGAGGAGAGAGACTAGTAGTGAGGGAGGAGAGAGACTGGTAGTGAGGGAGGAGAGAGACTAGTAGTGAGGAAGGAGAGAGACTGGTAGTGAGGGAGGAGAGAGACTAGTAGTGAGGGAGGAGAGAGACTAGTAGTGAGGGAGGAGAAAGACTAGTAGTGAGAGAGGAGAGAGACTAGTAGTGAGGGAGGAGAGAGACTGGTAGTGAGAGAGGAGAGAGACTGGTAGTGAGGGAGGAGAGAGACTAGAATGTTATATATCCCATTCCTGAATTTCATTTAAGAACATAAGAACATAAGAATGTAGGAACACTGCAGAAGGCCTACTGGCCCATACGAGGCAGGTCTTTATCAAAACGACATCTACCTAAAGCTACTCAAGAAATAACTCCCGTACCCCTTAACACCAATCAAACCCAGCCCCTCCCACTCATATATTTGTCCAGTCTCTTCTTAAAGCTACCCAAGATCCTAGCTTCTATCACCCCACTGGGAAGACTGTTCCACGCATCTACAACTCTGTTAGAAAACCAGTACTTACCTATATCCTTTCTAAATCTAAATTTATCCAACTTAAATCCATTATTCCTGGTTCTTACCTGGTTCGACACCCTCAGTACTTTATTAATGTTTCCCTGTGATATCTTGAGAAAGCTTCGTCTGCTCAGCTTCAAGGTATAAACACCTGTGTGGGTGTTAACCTGCCAAGTTAAACTGAAAAATGTGGTAATTTTTTCTGTAAAATATGTTAACTCTGTGTCCCGTGAATGAACATTAAAATGGTATAAAATACCGAGAGATTGTTAGGTAAGACACATATGCAACAGTTAGGTATCTTTATTTTGAAAAGTTTCGCCTACACAGTAGGCTTCTTCAGTCGAGTACTCGACTGAAGAAGCCTACTGTGTAGGCGAAACGTTTCAACAATAAAGATACCCAAGTGCTGCACATGTGTCTTAATCATCGGTAAGTTATTAATGGACTGTGCTTCTTATGGGACTGATGAAGTCCTTCAACCTCAGTCTGTGTAGCAGGTGAAAATTTTCCAATGTAAGTTAAAAAAAATATATACGTTGGATTCTGAACAATAAAATGGTATAAAATACCGACAGGTTGTTAGGTAAGACACATATGCAACAGTTAGGTATCTCTATTTCGAAACGCCCCGCCTACACAGCAGGCTTCTTCAGTCGAGTACAGAAAAGTTGATAGAAGCAGAAGATACTTGAAGACGATTTAATCAGTCCATCACCCTTAAAGTTTTGAGGTGGTCAGTCCCTCAGTCTGCAGAAGAGCACCGTTCCATGGTATGAAACAATATGGAGATGAAGTGACAGGATGGAGCCCTATACAGCGCCAGGAGGCGAGACGTAGGTCACTAGGAGAGGCAAGAACTCAGGTGTTGGGAGGACAGGTCCCTCTCAAATCCAGCCGTTCTCACTAGTAGAGGTTTGTCTTACCTAACAACCTGTCGGTATTTTATACCATTTTATTGTTCAATCTGTCAGACACTGCAACACAAGGGTATCTTGGTACAGACCTACAATCAACTTCGACAAACCTCTACTAGTGAGAACGGCTGGATTTGAGAGGGACCTGTCCTCCCAACACCTGAGTTCTTGCCTCTCCTAGTGACCTACGTCTCGCCTCCTGGCGCTGTATAGGGCTCCATCCTGTCACTTCATCTCCATATTGTTTCATACCATGGAACGGTGCTCTTCTGCAGACTGAGGGACTGACCACCTCAAAACTTTAAGGGTGATGGACTGATTACATCGTCTTCAAGTATCTTCTGCTTCTATCAACTTTTCTGTACTCGACTGAAGAAGCCTGCTGTGTAGGCGGGGCGTTTCGAAATAGAGATACCTAACTGTTGCATATGTGTCTTACCTAACACGTTGGATTCTGTAGGATAACTGGAGAATGCCTCTTTTGGGTGGCTTCAAACTTTTAGCACTTGTGTGTTTTCCTGGCTACATAAGTTGCAAGCAGTATATTATATTATTGTACCCTATTGTTCAGTGGGTACAATAATATATTATACTGCTTGTTGAGCTAGTACACAAACAGGGAGTAGAATGAAATTAACTCAGAGGCATCCACACCACCGTATGTCCTACAATGATGGGTACAACGTCTAGCTTGGCTGGATGCACCATTTTAAGGATTGTGTGGTCTAGTGGTCTAAAGCGTCATGTGCTTTCTCTCACTATGAGGCGGGTCAAAACAGCATTACTTCGACTCCTTGGCTAGTGCAGTGTTGTTATTGATCAATACCACTAGTTCGTGGTCACAATAATATAAAATACTGCTCGTTGTACTGGTACACCAAACAGGGACTAGAATGAAATTAGCTTCGAGTCATCCAGACCATCGTGTGTCCTTGGGTAGCGAGTACAACATCCAGTTCCACTGGATTAGGGCATCATGTGTTTTCGCCTGCCATGAGGCAGGCCAAACCAGCATGGATTCGAGTCTTCGGCTAGTGCAGTGATGTTATTGATCAATACCACTCGTTCGTGGTCACAAATATATATATATATATATATATATATATATATATATATATATATATATATATATATATATATATATATATATATATATATATATATATATATATATATATATATATATATATATATATATATATATATATATATATATATATATATATATATATATACATATATATATATATATATATATATATATATATATATATATATATATATATATATATATATATATATATGTGTGTGTGTGTGTGTGTGTGTGTGTGTGTGGGGCAGAAGTTTGTGGTTATACGAGGGTGGGGGCAGGAGGAAAGAGGAGTGATTGGTGGAATGATGAAGTAAAGGGTGTGATAAAAGAGAAAAAGGTAGCTTACGAGAGGTTTTTACAAAGCAGAAGTGTTATAAGAAGAGCAGAGTATATGGAGAGTAAAAGAAAGGTGAAGAGAGTGGTGAGAGAGTGCAAAAGGAGAGCAGATGAAAGAGTGAGAGAGGCACTGTCAAGAAATTTTAATGAAAATAAGGAAAAAAATTTGGAGTGAGTTAAACAAGTTAAGAAAGCCTAGGGAAAGTATGGATTTGTCAGTTAAAAACAGAGTAGGGGAGTTAGTAGATGGGGAGAGGGAGGTATTAGGTAGATGGCGAGAATATTTTGAGGAACTTTTAAATGTTGAGGAAGAAAGGGAGGTGGTAATTTCATGCACTGGCCAGGGAGGTATACCATCTTTTAGGAGTGAAGAAGAGCAGAATGTAAGTGTGGTGGAGGTACGTGAGGCATTACGTAGAATGAAAGGGGGTAAAGCAGCTGGAACTGATAGGATCATGACAGAAATGTTAAAAGCAGGGGGGGATATAGTGTTGGAGTGGTTGGTACTTTTGTTTAATAAATGTATGAAAGAGGGGAAGGTACCTAGGGATTGGCGGAGAGCATGTATAGTCCCTTTATATAAAGGGAAGGGGGACAAAAGAGATTGTAAAAATTATAGAGGAATAAGTTTACTGAGTATACCAGGAAAAGTATACGGTAGGGTTATAATTGAAATAATTAGAGGTAAGACAGAATGTAGAATTGCGGATGAGCAAGGAGACTTCAGAGTGGGTAGGGGATGTGTAGATCAAGTGTTTACATTGAAGCATATATGTGAACAGTATTTAGATAAAGGTAGGGAAGTTTTTATTGCATTTATGGATTTAGAAAAGGCATATGATAGAGTGGATAGAGGAGCAATGTGGCAGATGTTGCAAGTTTATGGAATAGGTGGTAAGTTACTAAATGCTGTAAAGAGCTTTTATGAGGATAGTGAGGCTCAGGTTAGGGTGTGTAGAAGAGAGGGAGAATACTTCCCGGTAAAAGTAGGTCTTAGACAGGGATGTGTAATGTCACCATGGTTGTTTAATATATTTATAGATGGGGTTGTAAAAGAAGTAAATGCTAGGGTGTTCGGGAGAGGGGTAGGATTAAATTATGGGGAATCAAATTCAAAATGGGAATTGACACAGTTACTTTTTGCTGATGATACTGTGCTTATGGGAGATTCTAAAGAAAAATTGCAAAGGTTAGTGGATGAGTTTGAGAATGTGTGTAAAGGTAGAAAGTTGAAAGTGAACATAGAAAAGAGTAAAGTGATGAGGGTATCAAATGATTTAGATAAAGAAAAATTGGATATCAAATTGGGGAGGAGGAGTATGGAAGAAGTGAATGTTTTCAGATACTTGGGAGTTGACGTGTCGGCGGATGGATTTATGAAGGATGAGGTTAATCATAGAATTGATGAGGGAAAAAAGGTGAGTGGTGCATTGAGGTATATGTGGAGTCAAAAAACGTTATCTATGGAGGCAAAGAAGGGAATGTATGAAAGTATAGTAGTACCAACACTCTTATATGGATGTGAAGCTTGGGTGGTAAATGCAGCAGCGCGGAGACGGTTGGAGGCAGTGGAGATGTCCTGTCTAAGGGCAATGTGTGGTGTAAATATTATGCAGAAAATTCGGAGTGTGGAAATTAGGAGAAGGTGTGGAGTTAATAAAAGCATTAGTCAGAGGGCAGAAGAGGGGTTGTTGAGGTGGTTTGGTCATTTAGAGAGAATGGATCAAAGTAGAATGACATGGAAAGCATATAAATCTATAGGGGAAGGAAAGAGGGGTAGGGGTCGTCCTCGAAAGGGTTGGAAAGAAGGGGTAAAGGAGGTTTTGTGGGCGAGGGGCTTGGACTTCCAGAAAGCGTGCATGAGCGTGTTAGATAGGAGTGAATGGAGACGAATGATACTTGGGACCTGACGATCTGTTGGAGTGTGAGCAGGGTAATTTTTAGTGAAGGGATTCAGGGAAACCGGTTATTTTCATATAGTCGGACTTGAGTCCTGGAAATGGGAAGTACAATGCCTGCACTTTAAAGGAGTGGTTTGGGATATTGGCAGTTTGGAGGGATATGTTGTGTATCTTTATACGTATATGCTTCTAAACTGTTGTATTCTGGGCACCTCTGCAAAAGCAGTGATAATGTGTGAGTGTGGTGAAAGTGTTGAATGATGATGAAAGTATTTTCTTTTAGGGGATTTTCTTTCTTTTTTGAGTCACCCTGCCTCTGTGGGAGACGGCCGACTTGTTGAAAAAAAAAAAAAAAAAAATTGTAGACAGCCTGTACTGTCTGCATAGACAGCCTATGCTGTCTGCCAACTGAGTACATATTTTGTGCCATGCTTGTGCTGCCACCTATAGGCCTATGCCACTTCAGTGTACCCAGACCTGCCTCTACCTCACTCTCTCAGCGGCCTTGACTCAGTCAACAAGGCCTACTCCCCTCTCCCTCGCGGGCATGGCCCTCCCGGGCCATGGGCACAAACACACTGCCTGTGTACCCCACGACATTGCAAATAAAGTATGAAACCTCTGAAGCCTTATCTTTGAACCCCGCTCTGCAGAACGACCAATAATCTGGTAAACATTGGTGACAGTGGTGGTCACAGTGGTTGTGTTGCTCGAGGAGGGAAGGAAAAGGAATGAAGTCGTCTTCACTTCATCACCCCATACAAGAAGTATCAGTGTCTCAACGAGTCATCCTGATGTCGTGTCTGCACGTTTCAGCATCCAGACATGGGTACAAGCAGGATTTGGCCGAAATTTACCGAATTTCTTGGAGAATTATGACTCCATGCCACAGTATCAAACTCTGTTCAAGTCACGTGTTCAGCGTATGGTTCTGCTGTTGTTGTTTAACTCAGCACGGCTATTTCAGCAAGTCAGCGGTGAGTTTGTGGTGATTTCAGTGTCCAGTGTGGGTGTTTCTTTAAGTGGGTATGTGGGAGAGGAAGTGGCTGGGTTTCTCGCCTCACTCACACCTCACCCGCCTACCACCACACTCCACCACTATGTACTCACTCCCTCTGCTGTGTTTTCTGCTGTTTTCCATGTGAATTCATTGCCAGAGCTGTGTATCCGAGTGCCCGACGCCACTCAAAGCTATGTGGATCACCAAGCCACGTAGATCACAAAGCCACGTGGAGTGTGGACGATGCGACGTGGATCTACAAGCCACGTGAGTTACCAAGCCAGATGTCCCAGGCCACATGCTGTGGTCTGCTGCCGTATCACTCAACTGACGTCACCTCACGACGTCACCCATGATGCTGCTCGACTTCACGACGTCACCTACGATGTTGCCCGACTTCACGACCTCACACCAGGACGTCACTTCGAGACGTCTGCTGACGTCACCTCGAGACGTCTGCTGACATCACCATGCTGCTGACGTCACCTTGCGATGTCACCCCATGACATCACCTCACGACGTCACGCCTGATCGACAGTGTTAGTTTCACAGTGAGCAATATGTTGTGTTGTAGAGAAGATTGAGTGAAGATATATGTCATATGATAATTAATTCCTCTCAGTCAGTGTTCTCACGTGCTCATGTATAGCTTAGTGTCGATATTTCGCACAGAAAAGCACCATTTGCTAGTAAGCCATGTAGTACCGCATGTGCAGTGTGGGTGTGTGCAGTTTTCCATGTGTCCTGTGTTGTCTTGAGCCCAGAACACTGTGTAGCACCTTGTGTTACTTGTCACCCAGTGTGACCTGCACATTTGACAGCTAATATTAGTCAGCCCAAGCAACTGAACCTCTTGCTGAGAGTGTCTTGACTGCAGAGACGCTTAGAGATGGGTAGCTGCATGATGTAAACATCGGCTGGATCTGGGCGCCAGGGAGGTGTTGGATGGTACCCAGCAACAGGAAGGTCACAACTCTTCCCAAGGAGTAGTTGTATAGGCAGCAGCTTCCGCCCAACAGCACAAAACGAACGAATCCAGGAGTAGTCCGTGAAGAGTGTGGGATCTTGTGACATGGTTGTCAATATCCGTCTCCTTAGTGGGGTACCTTGCTGCCTGTGCAGAATCGTGGCCACTTTGCAGGCGTTTATGTATCTTACTCTGTCAGCCAGGGAAGGAAGCCGGGCTTCAGATCTGAGACATACTGTGTTGGTCCAGATGGGGGCCCCAAGCATAGTTCTTATCGCCTGATTTTGTACGACCTCCACTCTTTGCCTGCTCTGCGGGAAGAGATGAGCTAACGCCGGTGCGCCGTAGTCAATGAGCGAGCGTATAGCTTGTATATAGTACAAGCGAAGTACATCTTTGCTTGCCCCTGCACGGTGCCTCGTCATGGCTCTCATGGCGTTGAGTCTGAGTAGAGCACGTGACCTGACATACTCGGCCTGTTTCTGAAAGGTCAGCTTTTTATCAATGTAGATTCCCAAGTACAGGTAGGAGCCTGTCCACTCAAGTTCTATATCCTGAATACGTAATCTATTCACAGGATCTGGTCCCTTGAACATCATTGCAAGAGATTTCTCGGCCGAGATCTTGAGGCCTAGTTCCTTGCAAGACTGCGTAATTAGGTCCAAAGCTCTCTGAGCCTGTCGTTCTAAATTGCCTTTCCCATTCACTACGAGTGCAAGATCATCAGCATAGCTGAGGAGCTGTGTACCACTATGAAAGGGAAGGCTCACAAGTTCCTGCATGAGGATGTTAAACAGGGTAGGACTGAGCACACCTCCTTGTGGCGTCCCGTTTTCCAGGGATTTAAAGGAAGAGTAGTGTCCCTGAAAGCTGATACAGGCCTGCCTGCCTGCCCCTAAGGTAGGACTCTATCCAGGCCAGGAGGCGTCCTTTGATTCCCTTCCGAGCTAGTATTGCCAGAATTGCTGTGGGGCTGGCTAGCTCAAATGCCTTTTCAAGGTCGAGGTAGACGACAATACTAGGTTTTTTGTTACTGTCAGCAATCTGGCTTAGTAGAGTGGTTATGCACTCTGCTGTACCCACTCCTTTGGTGAAGCCAAATATGTGATGATGAGAGGGTCCAAGTTTCCATAGGAGGCGGTTTAACACCATCCTCTCAGCAGTCTTGGCTAAGCAGCTGGTCAGCGATATGGGTCTCATACTGCCTGGGTCCTTGGGCTTTGGAATTGGTACGATGGTAGCTTTCTTCCAAGCTGCTGGGAGTGTCCTGGCCCTCCACGACTTGTTAATGACGTCTAGTATGGCCTCCCATCCACTCTGCCCAGCCCGTGCAATCATGGAGTATGTAACACCATCGATGCCCGGGGCAGTGTCACCTGTGTTCTTAATGGCACGTCGGAGTTCCAAGTCCGTGAGGTCTTCATCAGTCACATCTTCCGACTCACATGCAGCTTGTATCGTTAGCTGGCGCTGTGGCAGAAGATCTGTCTGTATATTCCGGATGTCCTGTGGGAGCTGAGTGGATGCTCCCCTGGAAGTGAAAAGCTCCACTAGTTTCTCAGCTTCCTGGGATGGATTCGGGTGTGCTGGTGGCCTCGGCTTGCTCTTGCCATTTGCTATGTTGAGCTTGCCCCATATCTCAGATAAGGTGGTGTGATGCCCGAATGTTGAGCACCACTCCAGCCATTTCTCAGTTTTTACTCTGAGAGAGACTCTGCGGGCATGCTGCACAATGGCTGTTAGAGTATTCCTGTTCTCTGCCGTAGGGTTACGCCTGTATAGCTTCCTAAAAGAGTTGATGCGGTGGTTCTGCTCCCGCACCTCGTCGTTGTAGAACCACCAGTCTCTTTTGTGAGTGCGTCCTGCGGACTTCTTTGGAATTGCGCACTCTGCTGCCTGGATGAGAACAGTGATTAGCTCCTGTTCAGCCGTATCACAGTCTTCAGATAGAGAGTATGTGGACCACCAGTCATGAAGATAATCCTGGAACACCTTCCAGTTGGCCCTCTTTACGTCCCATCTAGGAGGCAGCTCAACTGTGGGAGGCCTGTTGATGTTGAAGGTGGTGATCACTGCAAAGTGGTCACTGACAAGGTGAGGATGAGTTTCCCATGTGGCTCCTGCTGCGAGTTGTCTTGACCCGAAGGTAAGGTCGAGGCAGCCACCCAACAGGTGTGTGGGGTCTCCATTGTTTAGCAACTTTACCTCTGGAATATCGTGTAGGAGCATTGCTATGTGTCTGCCAACAGCATTGGTTGCTGAGTGAGAGTGCAGCATTGGGTGATGTGCGTTGAAATCTCCACCCACAATAATACACTCAGTGCGTGCTAGTGCGAGGAGCTCTGCAATGTCAAGGGTGTGTCTTGGGTTCTTGTAGATGTTATATATGGTAATGGGCGCCCCAGGTATGTGCACAAGGATGGCCTGTACCTCAACATCCTCCCCACAGTCCACAGGGTTGGCTATAACAGAATAGAATGGCATTCTATTCAAGATTGATGGACTGAACACATCGACTCAAGGTTGAGGGACTGATTACCTCATTCTCCTCCTGTTCTTCTAGTTTCTCCTACGTATGGACTGATGAAGCCACTGTGTGGCGAAACGTTTCCTCAATAAAGATACCCAAGAGTTGCACATGTGTCTAATTTATCAACATGTCGGTTCTCTGAACCATTCATCTACAAACCCTCTCACTCATGCATTAATCCAACCTAAATTTGAAACTACCCAAAGTTCAAGCTTCAATAACCCAACTAGGTAGACTGTTCCACTAATCAACTACCCTATTTCCAAACCAATACTTTCCTACATCCTTTCTAAATCTAAACTTATCTAATTTAAATCCATTACTGCGGGTTCTCTCTTGGAGATATACCCTCAAGACTTTATTTATATTCCCTTTATTAATACCCATCTTTGGTATAACTCTACTTTCATACGTTCCCGTCTTCGCTTCCATAGATAAAGTTCTTTATTTCCACAGACTCCTCAGTGCACCACTCGCATTTTTCCCCTCATCAGTCAAAGAGAGAGAGAAGGGAGAGAGAGAGAGAGAGCGAGATAGAGAGAGGGAAGATAGAGAGAGGGAGAGAGAGAGAGAGAGAGAGAGAGAGAGAGAGAGAGAGAGAGAGAGAGAGAGAGAGAGAGAGAGAGAGAGAGAGAGAGAGAGAGAGAGAGAGAGAGAGAGAGAGAGAGAGAGAGAGAGAGAGAGAGAGAGAAAGAGCGAGAGAATACATTTGAAGACTGACCAGGTTCTTGGCACTGTAAGGCACAGGGGCTGCAGAGGTCTTTGCAGTAGTTGGTGTCAGGGACGATCTTCTCACATTCCCTCACACTTTCGGCAGCATTGAAGAAGTACCTGATGCAGACAACAGAGCATCACTCCTGGATATTAGCAGACGACTGAGATGCCTCAGACTCAACACATCAAACAGTATGTAGACTCATTACGTTTGTGAATTGTATCCTTAATGACCCAGGTGCAGTCGATATCTTTTATACCTAAGAAATTAGCATGTTCTAAGACGATGTGTGTACTCATACAGAGTTAAACATAAATGACAAAAATTATGTACTACGGCTTACGAAATCTTAATAACCATTCTATAGCCTGAATCAGTTTAAGTACCAATTAATACTCAAATTTTTTACTATTTTTGCTACCTCTTTTTTTTTAATAATGCATAATTAAAATTGTACCGCTGAATACCCATGCCTGGTCTTAAGTAGTATGTAAACAGTATTAGTCTATCTGAAATGCTCATACATCCTAGTGGCTTTCTATGGTGTAATAAAGTTGGTAGAATTACCGACAATATGTAAAGTAAAAGGACACAAGTGCAACTAATGTGACATTTATTGTGGCAACGTTTCGCTCTCCAGGAGCTTTATCAAGCCATTGATAAAGCTTGATAAAGCTCCTGGAGAGCGAAACGTTGCCACAATAAATGTCACATTAGTTGCACTTGTGTCCTTTTGCTTTCTATGGTGCTTAACAGTATTGTATTACATGTAAACTATATATTTTTAAGGCACAAATAAGTATTTCTTTTGTTAAGAAGTCATTGAACGGTGGATACTGCACTAGTCTGCCTTGGTTTTAGAACTGTCTTGGTACAGGCTCGTAACCTCCTTCTGGTGATTTTGGTGATTTTTTTTTTGTATTATTTTGTGTATATTGTATGTGTAGTAAAAACTCATTCTTTAACGGTTGACATTAATACAAATTATAATGTTAGGAGACAAGAACAAATAATGTGACATTGTGGCAATGATTCGATATGTTGCCACAATAAAATGTCACATTAGTTTCACTTGTGTTCTTTTACTTAACATATTGTCGGTAATTTTATCAGGATGGAAATAAATGGTATAAAATACCGACACAATGGAAATATAAACACATATGCAGTATAATGTGATCCTTTATTGACTACGTTTCGCCCACACAGTGGGCTTTTTCAAGTTACAAACAGGTAGTTCTGTTTGTGACTTGAAAAAGCCCACTGTGTGGGCGAAACGTAGTCAATAAAGGATCACATTATACTGCATATGTGTTTATATTTCCAATTTTATCAGACTATTACACGTATTATAATGCATCAGAGAAGAACCAAAATGAAGACAGTGAAATAAATAAAACTGTCTTCTTGAGGATGGACTGGTAACATCAACCAATGTTTATTTCGCTTTTGAGTTTATTTTGTATAAAAATGAAACATAAATAAATTTGAAATGTATATACATTAAATGTTAACTAAAATATTCACGACAGGTTAGTTGTAAATAAGACAGAAGGAAGCACTGGTTAGAAATAATAATAATAATAATAATAATAATAATAATAATAATAATAATAATAATAATAATAATAATAATAATAATAATAATAATAATAATAATAATAATATCTTTATTTTTACCAGGAATGATTAGCTGTGAGTAATATTTGCCTACCATGGGTGAGCAGGCCTAGTTCAGTGCTCCTCTGTCTTTATTTTAAACTTCATTATAAAATATCTTGAAGTGTCTTTAGAAGTTATGTATGCAGTTAGTTTTATATATTTCAAATTAATTGTGAATAAATTTGTAAAATCTGCATAAAACAAGGAGCCATTAATTTGATAATGTATTAATATAAATTATGTATACCAGTAATGGAATATTTATTAACAAATGATAGAAAAATCCCTGTATATGAAGTCCAACAAACATCATTTTATGTCTCTTGGCATCTTAACTGAATACAAATCATACATAGGAGGCATTAAATAGTGTCAAAACGCTTAATCTAAAAATAAAAGCAGTTTAGAGATCAAGCGGAACGTGTGTTAGCCCCATTCTGTCACTTCAACTTCATATTGTTTCAGACAACGGAACAATGCTCTTCTCCAGACTGAGGGACTGACCACCTCAAAACTTTAAGGGTGATGGACTGATTACATCGTCTTCAAGTATCTTCTGCTTCTATCAACCTTTCTGTACTCGACTGAAGAAGCCTACTGTGTAGGCGAAACGTTTCGAAATAAAGATACCTAACTGTTGCATATGTGTCTTACCTAACAATCTGTCGGTATTTCATACCATTTTAATGTTCATCGTGTGTTAGCTCTGTTGTTTGTTACTATGCTAACTTGTAGGACAATAAATCTCCCAAACTTATTGTCCTACCAGTTAGAGGAGCGTTACTCGTCGGCCAAGTGATACTCTCGTGACACTCTCCTACATTCACTGTTAAGTCTGAGGGAAAGATGGAGGGTGAATGTTTGATGACTGTAGGAGCATTCCTCTTTCAGGACAGCAGGGCTGGTAAATAAGTATTTCTAAGATAGAATCCAATGATCACTACCCTTTTGGCTCTAGTGTCATGCATGTAAAGATAATGTAAGAAATCGTCTCTGTTGGTTAGTTTGCAATAACCCAGAGGGTAAACTTTCCTTTTTCCTCGTCCGTGCAGAGTAGGACATCAAGAAAGAGAAGTCGTTCATCTCGTCCCTTCTCTACTGTAATTGAGTAGAAGGTTCCACAATGTTAAGCTTCAAAGGCAGATCATCCATGCTGAATCATCTGTATAAAATAGCCAACACATCGCCCGCTTAACATTGCTTCATCACACCCTTTGCTCCTCCTGATCCTCCGTGCACAGAGTGGCCAAGACTGACTGACTGGAGAACACATGGCCATTCTATACCATTTCCTGAACATAACAACTTTCCTTCCTTGATGTTCTACTCTACGAAGATGAAAATCCCACTTTCAGGGTCTATAGGAAACGTACCAATAACCATAATTTGTTACATCATCTTTCGCACCATGATATTAAAACCGAAGGGATGCTCATGTAGCTGGGTATGCCTGTTTTCCTCTAGGGTAGCTGAGCTCTTGGAGAAAATTCTCCGGTAAAGGGGATATCTCTCAGACCTCTCAGCACCTCCTCAGCCCTCTGAGGGACTTGGCCCTCCCGGAAGGGCTAGTGGACTCTTTCTTGCAAACAGGTTTATTAAAACCACTTGTATGTGCCGTAGGGTCACGAGGCACGCCTTCCTCTCCTTGCTAGACTTCTTAATCAACTATACAACGAGGTTACATTACTCTTTTCCCCTTAGCAGGAAAATTAAGGGAAAACCTGTGCCCCACTTTATCTACAAGTTGGGACTATTATGAATTCTAGTCTATAGCTGAATAACAAGAAACCTACTCTCTTGTATTGAATATTGTTGCAATTTGTAGCAAGAAAGGGATATAAAGCTGAGTTCAGCATATTCCTTTGTGCGGACAATGAGCTGGAGGGCGACGAGGGAGGCGGGCCTTACATTGTTTTAAGGAATGGATGAGATGAGACGTGTGTGTATCACGAGGGCGTTTTCTACTTATCGTTAAAAGACAAAGGGACAGTAGTAACCAATGAGTTCTTGACTTGTTCATTCTCAGGAAACTAGAAAAGTTAGACTAGTTCCCTTATATGAGTCAGGAAATTCGCAGTAGAACTAATCACGTAGTGTTTATTGCATATCCGTGTTCTCCCTGCTGTGGATAATTCCACGAAACTATGGAGAAGTGATGTTACTGAATGATGAAGTGCAACCAGTATTGTTAGTGATTACAACGAACATTCCCAACGTAGTGGCGAATATTAGTGCAACATTCCACGAGACACTCAAGCCTTCACTCAAGTCACCGATATCGACCTTATTGG
Source organism: Cherax quadricarinatus (assembly GCF_038502225.1). Lineage (NCBI taxonomy): Eukaryota > Metazoa > Arthropoda > Malacostraca > Decapoda > Parastacidae > Cherax > Cherax quadricarinatus. Next base: position 15,342,986 of record NC_091376.1, read on the forward strand.
CGCTGTCAATGCCATAAGCTTACGTTGCATGAGCAAAGTAAGGCTTAATCTCACTTGTATCGCCAAAAATGAACTGCAGTCCATGGACAGGCACAAGGTGATTAGGGCTGTCATATTCGAGGTCGTAATTCGAGGGCTTTACGCCCAAACCAAGTGATCACCACTACACATTTCAGATGGTAGTGAAATGCTGGATATACACTCCTTTGGGGCAAACTGTTTTCAAACAAAATTGTTAATCAACAGCCACTGTGGAATGTGGAACAGCACCCAGAAGGGATGTCCAGGGAGAAGCTGCTGGACATTGTGCTGTTAACAGAGAAATAACAATTTCTATATGTAATAAAGTTGGTAGAATTACCTTTTACTTTAATTTCTATATGTTTCTTTCATACAGGAAAGTGTAGTTATGGCCACAAGGGCATTTTCAGTAAATCAGTCCTTTTTCAGTCTTTTCTCAGTTGTTGTTTGAGGTATATTTTTGACAAATATTTTCAGGAAAGAGTGAAAACACTTTGTCTTGTGCACCAAAACTGGTAAACAAAAGAGCTACAATTTTTTGATCGACGGCCTCCTTCTTCGGGGGGGGGGGAGGAATGCTTTTTCCCTTTTTTTTTTTATTTTGCTCCAATTTTAATGAAAATTTTCCTGTGAATTAAGTAGCATTTGAGACACTACACAATATGCTTTCAGTCACTTTTTTCCATAAAGTTAGATAGAAAAAAATTAATAGTTATATTCTATGGGTCTTACAGCTTTCCTTCTAGTACAAATATGGTAAGATGTACAATGTTCTAGTTGACATCAGACGATAATCATTGTAGAGAAGGTGATGAGCGAAATGTCAACAGAAATCATTATACAAAATGTTGAATTTTTTTTTGGAAAAAAATCCATAAAAGCAAAACGGTAAAACATATCACAAATCCCTTCTCTACTTTAATAGAACCATCATTCCTCAATAATGTGTGAAAAAGTCATGATGCTCCTATAAATACTCTTCGCAAGAGAAGGAAAATAATGTCAACTTATTCCTGAGTTATTCATATATATTTTTGCCTGAAACTGTAGGGTGGCTGCGCGCCACCTTTCACCGACCAGCCTGACCCTACTGTCATGGGCGACTCATAAGTCACTGAGGTACTGGTGGTGTGCACAGTGCAGTGATCAGTTAGGTTAGGTTAGGAAAGGTTCCTCAGGAAACAGCGCAGGTTTCTCCTAACGCGGGTCTTAGTCAGATGATAACCCACCATTGGAGCTTTTGGTCATCTGACAGATACTTAGAAATGTGCTAGAAACAAGCTGATTATATCAAAATGATGCCAGAATTATGCACTATTTTTTTGTCAAGAAAACATTTTTTTTTTTTCAAAATTTTTAGATTTTTGTCCCAGAAAGTCTCACAGAGCGTTGCTCCCTACCTTCAGCTGACCCAGCAACACCCTGCATTGTTTTCACTCAAGCAGTAGACGGCCTACAGACTAGGAGTTCCTCCTCTTTCTCCCACCAGACTGTGGGCCTGGTTGACCCTCAGGGCAAGCCTAGACACACTGCCTGCATCAAGAATCCAATAGAGTAAAGTCGACTCCTCCAAGAAGCATCATTAACACCCTGTCATCAAATACCACTCATTATATTGGCACATGTAGTGTTTACAACAGTTGTGTTTGCCTGGACAGAGGAAGGAAGATGAAGCCACTGTCTCTTTCATCCATCTCTCGATAAGTTCTGATGTCGTGTCTGCAACTCCTATCATCCAGACATAGGTACAAGCAGAATTCAAATCCGAATTCTCTTAATTTCCTCGGGTCCCACAACACACTATACTATTTCTATGTAAGGTAATCGGTCCCACCTGCATATTGATGCTATTCTTTGTGCTCAGTAAGGCTATTTCAGCACGACAGAGGTGAGTTTTGTATTTTCACATCCAAAGTGGTAGCGTCCACCTTGGGCTCCACGTTTGTGTACGGGTTAAGAAGGGAGGCGGCGGATCATCCCCTCACCGTACACCGCCATACTCCCACCATGCCTACAGTGGCCCAGGGCCTGGTGGCAAAAGTTCTCACTTCACATGGTGAGGATCCGGGTTCGATTCTAGGCGAGGGAAGAAACATTAGGCACTTTTCCTTACACTGCATTATTTATTAGTGTAAATTATGTAATAATATTACCATATGTTCAGTGCGGGTGTGCAAGTTTTCTGTGTGGTTCAGTGAGGTGGTCTAAGCCCAGATGAGTGTGTAGACCACAGTGTGGTCTGAGACCTTGTGTTACATGTCACCCCAATGTGACAGTTTGTCGACTGACACTAGTCAGTCCAGGCGTCAGATACATGAGTCGTCTGAGCACCCTGTACAAAAAGTACGTAATTACGCTCACTGCTCTCGTAGACGTCACGTCAGACGCGTCCCTACTATGACTCCTGGATACCCTTGAGTCGATACTCCTGAGTCGTCTATGCTACGACTCACTCTGTCACCACCATCAAGCTGTGCTGAGCAGTTCTCGCCAGTGATTGCCCCTACACAACGTCCAGTATTGGGCCCCTACTTAAACAAGATGGGTCTTACACAGATGACAACAAGGAAATGAGTGAGCTACTCAAGTCCCAATATGACTCAGTTTTTAGCAAGCCGCTAACCAGACTGAGAGTCGAAGATCAAAATGAATTTTTTATGAGAGAGCCACAAAATTTGATTAACACAAGCCTATCCGATGTTATCCTGACGCCAAATGACTTCGAACAGGCGATAAATGACATGCCCATGCACTCTGCCCCAGGGCCAGACTCATGGAACTCTGTGTTCATCAAGAACTGCAAGAAGCCCCTATCACGAGCCTTTTCCATCCTATGGAGAGGGAGCATGGACACGGGGGTCGTCCCACAGTTACTAAAAACAACAGACATAGCCCCACTCCACAAAGGGGGCAGTAAAGCAACAGCAAAGAACTACAGACCAATAGCACTAACATCCCATATCATAAAAATCTTTGAAAGGGTCCTAAGAAGCAAGATCACCACGCATCTAGAAACCCATCAGTTACACAACCCAGGGCAACATGGGTTTAGAACAGGTCGCTCCTGTCTGTCTCAACTATTGGACCACTACGACAAGGTCCTAAATGCACTAGAAGACAAAAAGAATGCAGATGTAATATATACAGACTTTGCAAAAGCCTTCGACAAGTGTGACCATGGCGTAATAGCGCACAAAATGCGTGCTAAAGGAATAACAGGAAAAGTCGGTCGATGGATCTATAATTTCCTCACTAACAGAACACAGAGAGTAGTCGTCAACAGAGTAAAGTCCGAGGCAGCTACGGTGAAAAGCTCTGTTCCACAAGGCACAGTACTCGCTCCCATCTTGTTCCTCATCCTTATATCCGACATAGACAAGGATGTCAGCCACAGCACCGTGTCTTCCTTTGCAGATGACACCCGAATCTGCATGACAGTGTCTTCCATTGCAGACACTGCAAAGCTCCAGGCAGACATCAACCAAATCTTTCAGTGGGCTGCAGAAAACAATATGAAGTTCAACGATGAGAAATTTCAATTACTCAGATATGGTAAACATGAGGAAATTAAATCTTCATCAGAGTACAAAACAAATTCTGGCCACAAAATAGAGCGAAACACCAACGTCAAAGACCTGGGAGTGATCATGTCGGAGGATCTCACCTTCAAGGACCATAACATTGTATCAATCGCATCTGCTAGAAAAATGACAGGATGGATAATGAGAACCTTCAAAACTAGGGAGGCCAAGCCCATGATGACACTCTTCAGGTCACTTGTTCTATCTAGGCTGGAATATTGCTGCACACTAACAGCACCTTTCAAGGCAGGTGAAATTGCCGACCTAGAAAATGTACAGAGAACTTTCACGGCGCGCATAACGGAGATAAAACACCTCAATTATTGGGAGCGCTTGAGGTTCCTAAACCTGTATTCCCTGGAACGCAGGAGGGAGAGATACATGATTATATACACCTGGAAAATCCTAGAGGGACTAGTACCGAACTTGCACACGAAAATCACCCACTACGAAAGCAAAAGACTTGGCAGACGATGCACCATCCCCCCAATGAAAAGCAGGGGTGTCACTAGCACGTTAAGAGACCATACAATAAGTGTCAGGGGCCCGAGACTGTTCAACTGCCTCCCAGCACACATAAGGGGGATTACCAACAGACCCCTGGCAGTCTTCAAGCTGGCACTGGACAAGCACCTAAAGTCAGTTCCGGATCAGCCGGGCTGTGGCTCGTATGTTGGTTTGCGTGCAGCCAGCAGCAACAGCCTGGTTGATCAGGCTCTGATCCACCAGGAGGCCTGGTCTCAGACCGGGCCGCGGGGGCGTTGACCCCCGGAACTCTCTCCAGGTAAACTCCAGGTAAACACCAGTATCAGTCGATAATAGTCTTGAGTCATACGGCCAGAAATCCTGCCCAGATGCCGAGTTCTGACGATGCCTCACTCGAGGGCACCAGCAAGTTGTGCTCCAAGTTGAGTGAACCCAGCACGATGACTGCTTTACCATCGCAGACGAGACTGTACCCGGTTATATAGCTCAACCAGCAGTGATGTGTACTGATGTGTTGCAGTATCTATCCAGATCCAGGAAGGCGTGCAGTGACGCCCACCGAGGCTCACTATGTTGACACATGATGTTTTTGGCACAACCCCTTGTTTTTCTTCCCTCCCCATAGGAAGTTTTTGTCCATTATATATTTTTTTTTAACAAGTCGGTCGTCTCCCACCGAGGCAGGGTGACCTAAAAAGAAAGAAAATCCCCAAAAAGAAAATACTTTCATCATCATTCAACATTTTCACCTCACTCACACATAATCACTGTTTTTGCAGAGGTGCTCAGAATACAACAGTTTAGAAGCATATACATATAAAGATACACAATATATCCCTCCAAACTGCCAATATCCCAAACCCCTCCTTTAAAGTGCAGGCATTGTACTTCCCATTTCCAGGACAAGTCCGGCTATATAAAAATAACCAGTTTCCTTGAATCCCTTCACTAAATATTACCCTGCTCACACTCCAACAGCTCGTCAGGTCCCAGGTACCATTCGTCTCCATTCACTCCTATTTGAAACGCTCATGCACGCTTGCTGGAAGTCCAAACCCCTTGCCCACAAAACCACCTCTACCCCCTCCCTCCAACCATTACGAGGACTACCCCTACCCCGCCTTCCGTCCCCTACATATTTATACGCTCTCCGTTTCGTTACTTTGATCCATTCTCTCTAAATGACCAAACCACCTCAACAACCCCTCTTCAGCCATCTGACTAATACTTTTATTAACTCCACACCTTCTCCCAATTTCCACTCTCCGAATTTTCTGCATAATATTTACACCACACATTGCCCTTAGACAGGACATCTCCACTGCCTCCAACCGTCTCCTTGCTGCTGCATTTACCACCCAAGCTTCACACCCATATAAGAGTGTTGGTACCATTATACTTTCATACATTCCCTTCTTTGCCTCCATAGATAACGTTTTTTGTCTCCACATATACCTCAATGCACCACTCGTCTTTTTTTCCTTCATCAATTCAATGATTAACCTCATCCTTCATAAATCCATCCGCTGACACGCAAACTCCCATAATTTAATCCCACCCCTCTCCCGAACACCCTAGCATTTACTTCTTTTACAACCCCGTCTATAAATATATTAAACAACCATGGTGACATTACACATCCCTATCTAAGACCTATTCTACCCGGGAAGTAGTCTCCTTCTCTTCTACACACCCTAATCTGAGCCTCACTATCCTCATAAAAACTCTTTAAAGCATTTAATGACTTACCACCTATTCCATATACTTGCAACATCTGCCACATTGCTCCCCTATCCACTCTATCATATGCCTTTTCTAAATCCATAAATGCAATAAAAACTTCCCTACCTTTATCTAAATACTGTTCACATATATGGTTCAATATAAACACTTGATCTACACATCCCCTACCCACTCTGAAACCTCCTTGCTCATCCGTAATCCTACATTGTCTTACATCTAATTATTTCAATAATAACCCTACCGTACACTTTTCCTGGTATACTCAGTAAACTTATTCCTTTATAATTTTTACAATCTCTTTTGTCCCCCTTCCCTTTATATAAAGGGACTATACATGCTCTCCGCCAATCCCTAAGTACCTCCCCCTCTTTCATACATTTATTAAACAAAAATACCAACCACTCCAACACTATATCCCCCCCTGCTTTTAACATTTCTGTCATGATCCCGTCAGTTCCAGCTGCTTTACTCCCTTTCATTCTGCATAATGCCTCATGCACCTCCCTCACACTCACATCCTGCTCTTCTTCATACCTAAAAGATAGTATACCTCTCTGGCTAGTGCATGAAATTACCGCCTCCCTTTCTTCCTCAACATTTAAAAGTTCCTCAAAATATTCCCGCCATCTACCCAAAACCTCCATCTCCCCATCTACTAACTCCCCTACTCTGTTTTTAACTGACAAATCCATATGTTCTCTAGGTTTTCTTAACTTGTTTATCTCACTTCAAATTTTTTTCTTATTTTCATTAAAATTTCTTGACAGTGCCTCTCCCACTCTATCATCTGCTCTCCTTTTACACTCTCTCACCACTCTCTTCACCTTTCTTTTACTCTCCATATACTCTACTCTTCTTATAACACTTCTGCTTTGTAAAAACCTCTCATAAGCTAACTTTTACTCTTTTATCACACCCATTACTTCATCATTCCACCAATCACTCCTCTTTCCTCAAGCACCCACCCTCCTATAACCACAAACTTCTGCCCCACATTCTAATACTGCATTTTTAAAACTATTCCAACTCTCTTCAACCCCCCCACTACTCATACTTGCACTATCCCACCTTTCTGCCAATAGTCGCTTATATCTCACCTGAACTTCCTCCTCCCTTAGTTTATACACTTTCTCCTCCCTCTTACTTGTTGTTGCCACCTTCCTCTTGTCCCATCTACCTCTTACTCTAACTGTAGCTACAACTAAATAATTATCCTATATATCAGTTGCCTCTCTATAAACGTGTACATCCTGGAGCCTACCCATCAGCCTTTTATCCACCAATACATAATCTAACAAACTACTTTCATTACATGCTATATCATACCTTGTATATTTATTTTCATAAAATATGTATTACTTAATACCAAACCTCTTTCTACACATAGCTCAATTAAAGGCTTTCCATTTACATTTACCCCTGGCACCCCAAATTTACCTACTACTCACTCCACAACATTTTTACCCACTTTAGCATTGAAATCCCCAACCACAAGTACTCTCACACTTGGTTCAAAACTTCCCACGCATTCACTCAACATTTCCCAAAATCTCTCTCTCTCCTCTACACTTCTCTCTTCTCCAGGTGCATATACGCTTACTATAACCCACTTTTCACATCCAACCTTTATTTTACTCCATATAATCCTTGAATTAATACATTTATAGTCCCTCTTTTCCTGCCATAGCTTATCCTTCAACATTATTGCTACTCCTTCTTTAGCTCTAACTCTATTTGAAACCCCTGTCGTAATCCCATTTATTCTTCTCCACTGAAACTCTCCCATCCCCTTCAGCTTTGTTTCACTTAAAGCAAGGACATCCAGCTTCTTCTCATTCATAACATCCACAATTATCTCTTTCTTATCATTCGCACAACATCCACGCACATTCAAACTTCCCACTTTGACAATTTTCTTCTTATTCTTTTTAGTAATTACTACAGGAAAATGGGTTACTAGCCCATTGTTCCTGGCATTTTAGTTGATTTTTGCAATACACATGGCTTACGGAGGAAAGATTCTTACTCCACTTCCCCATTATAAATGTGTTTTATATTTTGTGCTTGTGCACTGTTCCTGCGAGAGAGAGAGAGAGAGAGAGAGAGAGAGAGAGAGAGAGCAGGTGGCCCGTGACCTGGTGGCAAAAGCTCTCGCTTCACACTGTGAGGTTCTGGGTTCATTTCCCGGGGAGGGTTGAAACATTGGGCGTTTTTCCTTACACCGGTTGTCTATGTTCACCCATCAGTAAAATGAGTGCCTGGGTGTTAGTCGAATGGCGTGGGTCGCATCCTGGGATAAAACTGACCTAATTAGCGGGAAATGCTCAGCATAACAAGCGGCTTTCTATATAGTAGTATGTCACTGATGTCAGCTATGGTCTGTATACCTTGTACATGTACTGGTAGTAAATAAAGATATTATTATTATTATTATTCAGTCAATTAACATGGTCGGGTATGACCATGGGTAGTGTGCCCGAGCGATGTAGCTGGGTATGCCTGCCCCATACCTGTGTCCCATGACTATCGCTCGGAGAACTGTGCCTGTAGACCTGTACTGCCGCCTTGTGGCTATTAGTCTACTTTAAGCTCACTCCTCAACACCCTGCATTGTTCTCACTCAGAAACCTACACACAAGAAGTCCCTCCTCTCTCCCACGCCAGTCTCAGGGCCTCGCTGGCCCCCAGGGCAAACGTAAACATACTGCCTGCATCAAGAACCCAATAATGTAATGACGTCCTCCAAAGAGTATTAATCCCCACCGAACACATTACTGATATACTCACTGGAAATCTACCCGAGATTATATAGAATATCTTTTCCTTAATTTCCCAGTAGAGGAATGCTTCTACAGTCATCAAATATCAGCTGAAGTTTCTGGCCTCACTCTTCATGTGAGCGCTAAGGATCTCTCATATGGACAAACATGAGCGCTCAGCTGAGACATTTACTGCCGTATCACATGTGAACAACATAGCTAATACACTCGCCAGGAGCATCACCGTAGCCATCAAGTTATACAGTTACAATCAGAAAGTCATCAGTTTCCCCGGATCTAAAGCGGTAACGCATCTAATGCCCATAATGTGTAAAAGAACATAAGTATGAGTGTGATAGAGATGACAAGTACAATGTCTACGTCATCCAGTATAATTCACTCAACCACTGTATGGTGTCTAATGAGGTCAGACATCAGTGAAGAAAGTCTTAGTAAACGTCACTGTCTGGCTTTTATTATATTGTTGCCTCCAACACTATCAGGAATACTAAACAAAATTAGTATTGCACCAGTGGTTTATCTACATACATGATAATAGTTCTTGCACCTCAGTGTAAATTCCCTGAGAGACACGCACATCTATGTATAAATACTTCTTGGTGTATATGCACCGAGAGTTACTGACCACTCGGTGTCCAATACCGGTTGACAAATGCATATCCTTATATTTATATATATATAAATAAATAAATATATATATATATATATATATATATATATATATATATATATATATATATATATATATATATATATATATATATATATATATATATATATATATATCAAATGATCAAAACCGCAGTTGGAGATATATACAAAGTATAAAGTAAGCATGTGAGAGCTCACCCCTCTGGGCAGGTGCTGGGGTAGAGGGAGTGTTCTAATACTCCATTGCCATCTGGGTCGCTGCAGAAGTAATACTGTAGACAGTTGGAAGGATCTTTTATCATGTCTCCCTCAGCTCTGCCTGTGCAGTCAGGCACACACAGCTGAAGTGATGGTCCAATCTCCTGGAGACACAGGATACAACAGATGTGAACAGTGTTGTTGGAAGCTGGAAGTAGGAAAGCAGATGATGTTGGACACACACACACACACACACACGCACACACACACACACACACACACACACAAACACTCACACACACACACACACACACACACACACACACACACACACACACACACACACACACACACACACACACACACACACACACACACGCTCGCACACACACGCTCACACACACACACACACACACACGCACACACACACACACACACACACACACATACACGCTCACACACACACGCTCACACACACACACACACACACACACACACACACACACACACACACACACACACACACACACACACACACACACACACACACACTCACACACACACACACACACACACACACACACACACACACACACACACACACACACACACACACACACACACACACACACACACACACACACACACACACACACACAAGAGGTCACAATTGGAAGTTGAAGACTCAGATGAATTAAAGGGATTTTAGGAAGTATTTTTTCAGTCATAGAGTAGTCAGGCCGTGGAATAGCCTAGAAAGTGATTTAGTGGAGGCGGGTACCATACATAGTTTTAAGGCGAGGTATGATAAAGCTCATGGGGCAGGGAGAGAGAGGACCTAGTAGCAATCAGCGAAGAGGAGGGGCCAGGAGCTATGAATCGACCCCTGCAATTACAAATAGGTGAGTACACACACACACACACACACACTCACACACACACACACACACACTCACACACACACACACACACACACACACACACACACACACACACACACACACACACACACACACACACACACACACACACACACACACACACACACACACACTCAGACACACACACACAAGAGGACAAGATTCAGGCAAGATTACAATCATGAAGCTGGGAGAAGGACAAAAAGAATGGAGATAGAGTACAGCCTAGGAGGCCAAAGGCTGTGAAACTCACTCATGGAAAAGGATGTTGGGGTGAGCATCATACCGAGCACATCTCTTGAGGGGCACATCAACCAAATAACCTCTGCAGCATATAAGCGCTTGACAAACCTAAGATTAGCGTTTCGACATCTAAGTCATTCACAACACTGTACATCGTGTACGTCAGGTCCAGAGTGGGCTATGTATGAAGCTCACACCTCGTCAAACACGACAAGAAATTTCATTAAGTGCAAAAGTTTGCAGCATGACTAGTCCTGGAGCTGAGGGGATTTGTCCTACGACTAGAGGTTAAGGGAACTCATCCTGACGATACTGTAAGACGGGAGAGATAGGGAAGACATGATAACAATGTATAAAATATTTAGAGGAATTAACAAGGTGGACAGGAAAAGAATGTTTCAAAGATGGGATAGAGGCATAAGGGGCCACAACAGGAAGTTTAAAGCTCAGATGAGTCATATAGATGTTACGAAGTATTTCTTCAGTCATAGAGTTGTCAGGAAGTGGAACAATCTAGAGAGTGAAGTAGTGGAGGCAGCATCCATACATAGCTTTAAGAAGACGTATGATAAAGCTCATGGAGTCGGGAGGGAGTGGACCTAGTAGCGATAAGCAAAGAGGCGGGGCCAGGAGCTACGAGTAGACCCCTGCAACCAGAGGGTGCTCGATTCCGGGCGTCTCCCCTCCGGCCCCCTCCGGGCTACGACCAGGGGCATGGAAGTGAGTACACACACACACACACACACACACACACACACACACACACACTCACACACTCACAATTTACTCACAAACTTCCAAAAAAGGGTCTACACAGGTATGAGACAATTCCTACATGAGGTGCAGTTGGTAAGAGAGCTAGAGAGGAAGACAGTAAATGAAATGATGAAACACTTGGCATCAAAGTGCACGGAGTCAGTGGAGAAGTTCGTGCCAGAGGTGTGGAGTGGCCATAGTCAAGTGTTCTAGAGCATATAAAAGGCATTTAAGGTAAAGGACCAAGGAAAACAGGGAGTTGAACCAAAGAGCCAAAAATGAATGTGAATGGATGAGGAGAGAAGCCAAGCTTCAATATGAGAATGGCAAAGCATCAAAAGCCAAATCTGACCCAAAGGTATTATACAGTCACATAAGGAGGAAAACAACAGTCAAGGACCAGGCAATCAGACTGAGGAAGTAAGGCGGGGAGCTCACAGGGAACGACCAGGAAGTATGTGACGAACTCAGCTCACGATTCAAGGAAGTATTCAGAGTGGACACAGAGAGACTTCGAGCGAACCGAGGTGGTAGGGGGTACCAGCAAGTGCTGGACATATGCCACACAACCAAGTAGGAGGTGAAGAAACTACTAGGGAAACTAGATACCTCGAAGGTGGTGGGCCCAGATGAAATCTCTCCTTGGGTCCTTAGAGAGGGAGCTGATGCACTGTGTGTGTACCACTAACAACAATCTTCAATAAATCTTTCAAAACTGGGTAACTGCCTGAGGTGTGGTATACAGCAAATGTAGTCCCAATTTTTAAGAAAGCAGACAGACAGGCTGCACTAAATTACAGACCACTGTCACTGACATGTATAGTATGTAAAGTTATGGGGAAGATTATCAGGAGAAGAGTGGTGGAGCACCTAGAAAGGCAATGGCTCGTACATGACAACCAGCATGGTTCAGGTAAGGGAAATCCTGCATCACAAACCTATTCTAGTTCTACGACAAGGTAACAGAAGTTAGTTAGGAGAGAGAAAGGGATGGGGTGATTACATCTTCTTGGACTGTAAGAAGACATTCAACACAGTACCACACAAGACACTGATTGAAAAGCTAGAGGAGCATTCAGGAATAACAGGGAAAGTACTGTAATGGATCAGGGAATACCTGATAAGAATGAAACGTGTGTTAACCCTTTGAGGGTCCAAGGCGTTGATCTACATCATGAGTTCAGTTCACTCAGATAAGCTGTGAGTGGTAAATTTGGGCCTCGATATGAGAGAATGAATCTATGTGGTAAGAGTGCACCATTTAAAACAAATCCTGAAGTGCACAGTGCATAATGAGAAAAAAATTGTGACTGTGTTTTTGGATTAAAACACCGACTTGCGGTGTATTTTCGTGTGTTTTTTCTAGGTTGCATTCGCGGTTTCTTAGTCTCAATTAATAGAATGAAAGATATATTATAGAAAATGAGATGATTTTGATTGGTATTAGTAATGAAAATACCTTCAAATTGAGCTTAAATTAGCGGAAATATTTGATTTTTGCTGATGTTCAAGAATAAACAAATGACGTCACGTGTCAAATACACACCAGGTTCAAGAGTAAACAAATGACGTCACGTGTCCAATACACACCAGCTGGTGGGTTTAAGATACGTTCACAAATGTGTTGATATTATTTATGCAATTATTACAATATTGCATAACAGTAAATCTTCTATTTTTTATTTTGGTGTGAATAAAAATTCTTTATGTAAATAAAAAATCAAAATGGAATTAATCTGTAAAGCCTGAAAACGTAACTAATAAACAGAGGAAATGTTATTTTAGTCCCAGGAATGTTTGCATTGTTTATTCTGGACCCTATTTTGAAATTGGAATATTTTGAACTTTGTATGAAATTGACCAAATTACCAATTTCTGATTACATTATTGGGTACTTGAAAAAAGTGACTGGGCAGTTTCCTGTGCTCAGTCGATAAAAAAGAAGTAATAGTAGCGAAATAGCTAAAAATTTGGCCAACTGGAATAATGTAATTTGCCTAAAATCGGAGTCAAATTCGGCAAAACTGTCGATGCGTAAACGTCGCTGACGAAGTAAAATTCGGTATATTGTAATGTCTTTAGTTTTCCATAAAATTTCGTACTTTTTGTTATATTACCATCAGAAAAAGATTCTCTACCATTTCATAAGAAAAAATTAAATTTGTTTTTTTTGAAAATTCTTGGACCCTCAAAGGTTAATTAATAAGAGACAAGGTATCAGAAAGGGTGCATGTGTCCAGTAAGGTTCCACAAGGAGTCAGTCTTGGGTCCGGTGCTGTTTTTTGAATATGTGAACGACATCACGGAAGGGATATTCTCTGAGGTATCCCTGTTCGCAGACAATATGAAGCTACGGAGGAGAATACAAGCGGTTCAGAAACAAGTAAGCCTTGAAAAGGATCTGGGCAGGCTGCAAGGCTGGTCTGACTAATTTATCCTGGAGTTTAACACCAGCATTTGCAATGGTATGAAGCTTGGGAACTGACAAAGGATTATGAAGCTTGGGGAATGACAAAGGATTATAAAGCTTGGGGACTGACAAAGGATTATGAAGCTTGGGGAATGACAAAGGAGACCGCAAATGGAGTACAGCCTTAGAGGTTAAGTAAAAGGATCTTCTGGTGAGTATAATACCAAGTACATTTCCTGAGGTGCACATCAACCAAATAATTGGTGCAGCATGTGGGCTCCTGGCAGTCCTAAGAATAGCTTTCCAACACCTCAGTAAGGAATCATTCAAAACTGTGCTCGTCAGGGCCATGTTGGAGTATGCAGCACCAGTTTGGAACCCACACCTGATCAAGCACGTAAAGAAATTATAGAAAGTGCAATGGTTTGCAACGAGACTAGCCCCAGAGCTAAGGGGTATGTCTTTTGAGGAGAGGTTAAGGGAAATCGACCTGATGACACTGGAGGACAGGAGAGAGAGAGAGGGAGGACATAATAACGACATAAAATACTGAGAGGAACTGACGAGGTGGACAAAGACAGTAGGTTCCAGAGATGGAACACAACAACAGGGGGTCACAGCTGGAAGTTGAAAACTCAGATAAGTAAAAGGGATGTTAGGGAGTATTTCTTTAGACAATGAGTTGTCAGGAAGCAGAGTTGTCTGGAGAGTTATGCAGTGGAGGCAGGATCCATACATAGCTTTAAAAAGAGGTATGATGGAGCAGGTAGAGAGTGGGCCTAGTAACGACTGGTAAAGAGGCAGGGCCAGGAGCTTTTAATCGACCCTTGTAGCCACAATTAGATGAATACAATTAAGTGAGTACACACTGTAGAGTTAAGAGAAGCAGCACATGTAAGGTGGGAGAAGCCAAAGTATAAAAGAAGCGACTTCACAGGTATTAGGAATTTCCTGCATGAGGTACAGTGGGAAAGAAAACTGGTGGGAATAACAGTAAAGGTTCTGAAGCTCGGGAGTGTCCATAACCCTAGCACTTATAAGTTAAATAATGTAGAAGTTAGCCTAGTATGGGCCAACAGGCCTCCTGCAGTGTTCCTCCTTTCTTATGTTCTTATGTTCTTATGTTCATACAGATTGCGAAAAGGACTTGGGGGTTATGGTAAGCAGCAACCTTAAACCAAGACAGCAATGCCTAAGCGTACGTAATAAGGCAAATAGATTACTGGGATTTATATCAAGAAGTGTAAGCAACAGAAGTCCAGAGGTCATACTGCAGCTTTATACATCATTAGTAAGGCCTCACCTAGATTATGCAGCTCAATTCTGTAAAGTAAAAGGACACAAGTGCAACTAATGTGACATTTATTGTGGCAACGTTTCGCTCTCCATGACCTTTATCAAGCAACGTTTCGCTCCTGGAGAGCGAAACGTTGCCACAATAAATGTCACATTAGTTGCACTTGTGTCCTTTTACTTTACATATTGTCAGTAATTCTACCAACTTTATTACAGCTAAATTCTGGTCTCCATATTACAGAATGGACATAAATTCGTTAGAAAACATTCAGCGTAGGATGACTAAATTAATACATAGCATTAGAAATCTTCCTTATGAAGAAAGATTGAAGACTCTTAAGTTACATTCACTTGTTAGACGAAGAATGAGGGGAGACCTGATCGAAGTGTATAAGTGGAAGATAGGTATTAATAAAGGGGATATTAACAAGGTCTTGAGGATATCTCTCCAAGAGAGAACCCGCAGTAATGGATTTAAATTAGATAAGTTTAGATTTAGAAAGGACATAGGAAAGTATTGGTTTGGAAATAGGGTAGTTGATGAGTGGAACAGTCTACCTAGTTGGGTTATTGAGGCTGGGACTTTGGGTAATTTCAAATTTAGGTTGGATAAGTACATGAGTGGGAGGGGTTGGATTTGAGTGGGACTTGCACATCGGAGCTTGTTTCTTGGGTGGCATTGAAAATTGGGTTCGTCAAATGTTTGTTAGTGGGATGAATTGTAAAGGACCTGCCTAGTATGGGCTAACAGGCCTGTTGCAGTGTTCCTCCTTTCTTATGTTCTTATGTTATGTTCTTAAATGATGTAATACGTGACCACAAAAATGCAAGGAGGCAGCGGCAAGGTTCGTACCCAAGGGCAACAGAAGCAATGTGAAGACAGAATAAGTCTTTGGCTCACCCAAAAGTGTGGAAAGACGAAAACTAAGTGTGCTAGAGAATGGAAAAAAGTATAGAAGACAAAGGACCCAGGAAAATAAGATTAGCCGGAGTGCTAGAAATGAATATGCATGGATAAGGAGCGAGGCCCAGTGGCAATACGAGAATGACATAGAAATGAAAGCCAAATCTGACCCAATGCTATTGTACAGTCACATCTGGAGGAAAACAACAGTGAAGGACCAAGTAATCAGGCCTGTGAAGGAAGTAGGGGAGATCACAAAAAAAAAGTATGCATGGAGCTCAATTTTTACTAAAATTTCTATTTACTCTTAACATTTTTGACTTTTAATAACCATTACTTGTCTAATTACCTTTACCTGTTTTAATACCACATTTACTATCCTAGATTACTCTTAATTACCTTGTACTGCCATATAACCTCAAGTATAACTACCAGTGCAATATTGAATGAAATAAACATTACTTTTTCACTTTTTTGTAATCATTATTACTTACTAAAATTTTATTAAACACCATATTTACTACCAGTCAATTTTACTTTTGTACATTAAACATTATTTTATACTTCCCATAACATTTTGTTGCCAAATTTTCAAGTTTTTATATTCAACCCCAACCTTTGTATTATCCTTTGTACCTGTGTACCTGGGTACCTGTCTACCATCTTACTATCATATTATAACCAAGACATTACCATTGTGATTTTTTACTATTATTCTTTTGGTACTTTAATTGTGAATTTTATTTTGTCAATTTAAATCTATAGTTATAATCTTGATCTTGTCAACAACCTATACCAGACTCTAGTACAATTGCAAGTACCATTTCAAATTGTATTTTTATATTATAAGTTTATATTATAATTCCTACCATCTGTCCATTTAACTTTGCTTACCATTACTTAATTTTAGTCCCTTATATATTTTCTCCTTTATTTTAGCTTTATATAACTATCCTAGTTTATATATCCACAATTGTTAAAATAATCAAGGTGCTATTCTCAGGTGCTAAAGTAGAATAAGTTCACAATTTTGCCATTATATTCCAAAGCTCATTTATTTGATTACCACTTTATTCTTCACCACAACCTATATTAGTCCCTTTTTATTATAATTTTAAACTATAATTCTAACTTTAAAAAATTACCTTTATAGTACTACCTACTATCATATTCCCAAGCTCTATTATATGATCATCACTTTATTTGTATTAGTCCCTTAGCTCATTATTTTACATTTGTTAAATAATTCAGGTGCTCTTTTTTAGCTTAAGACTTTATACTTTGTTTTATACTTAATTCTAACTATAGATTCACTACAAATCTTATGATTACAAGCATTGATCCTGATACCAACCTCTTATTTAATGACTTAAATGAATCAAACAGTTACTGTAATTACTACACTGCAGAACAATCAAAGGCACTTCTCAGTGCCAACAACAACATAACTGTCTTTAACTACAATATCAGATCTTTAAGCAAGCATTATGATGACCTCATAGCATTACTAAATTCCTTACATGCCAATATGTCCATCATTACACTAACTGAAACCTGGCTAAAGCCTGATAGTACAGATGTCTATGCCATTCCTGGTTACACAGCCATACACAACTGTAGGCCAGACCAACAAGGGGGTGGCACAGCCATATACTACTCAGACCAACTAGAATGTATCACTAATACTTGCACAAGGGATGAACATGGGGAATATATAATAGCTAAATTCAAATCCAAATACCTACAAAAACCTCTCACATTGATAAACATCTACAGAGTTCCACAGTCAAACATTAGCCAATTTAGTCAAAATCTAGGAAGTATGATAACTGATGCACGCATGAACAAAGATCACTTACTACTCTCAGGTGACTTCAATATAAATCTCCTACAAGACCAGGACCCACACGTTACTGAATTCACAAACACAATGAGTAACTGTATGTTACTACCAACAGTAACAAAACCTACAAGAGTTACAGAGACTAGTGTTTCCCTACTTGACCACATCTGGACCAACACCATATCCCCTTTAAAATCAGGCATAATTACAGATAATACCACAGACCACTACCCTACTTTCCTCATAACAACTCTTGGTAAACTACCCCAAGACACTACTAAAGTCACCTTCAGACTTCACAATGAGGCAGCCATTAATAACTTCACAACAGCATTAGCAAACATTGATTGGCACACTGAGCTAGAAATCTATACAGATATTGACGAATGTATTAATAATTTTCTAAAAAAGACCCAATACCTCTATAACAAGCACTGCCCTAAAAAAACTAAACAGATGACAGCAAAGAGACTGAACAGTCCCTGGCTAACACCCAGCATTCTCAAATCCATAAATACAAAACACCAATATGAAAAACAGTACAGAATGGGTCACATAACCAGAGACCAAACAAAACGTTACTCGTCAATCCTAACCAGCCTGATAAGAAGGGCAAAAAAATTGCATTATGAGAACAGATTATCCAACTTACGAGGTGATATAAAAAAGACCTGGAAAACCCTATCAGAAATTCTGGGAACAAAAAAGATATCACGAAATAGCGAAATAAAATTAGCAAAATCAGATGAACCCCAACTCCCACCAACAGAAACAGCAAACAGACTCAATGATTTCTTCTCCACTATAGGACAAAACCTTGCCAATAAAATCCCAAGCTCAGATACCCCACCAAATGACTACCTCACCGGCAACTACCCGAACACACTGTTCCTAGCTCCGACTAACCCATACGAAGTCTCCCTTATTATCAACGCACTAAAAAACAAGGCAGGAGATTTAAGTACCTTACCACCCTTTATATACAAAAAAGTGTCACAAGTGCTATCACCAATCATTGCAACACTCTTTAACAAATCCATCGAATCCTCAACCTTCCCTACAGTACTCAAAATAGCAAGGGTCACCCCAATCCACAAAGGAGGAGACCAAACAGAGTTGAATAACTATAGGCCAATATCCAACTTACACCCTCTCTCAAAAATCTTCGAAAAATTAATTCATAAACGAATCTACTCCTACCTTATCTCCCAAAACATACTCAACCCCTGCCAATTTGGATTCAGGCCTAATAAAAATACTAATGATGCTATTATACACATGCTAGAACATATATACACTGCAATAGAGAAAAAAGAAGTCCCACTGGGGATCTTCATTGACTTACGTAAAGCTTTTGATACAGTTGACCATGACTTGCTCCACGTAAAATTGTCACACTATGGTATAAGAGGGCACTACCTCAACTACCTCAAGTCATACCTCAGCAACAGAAGCCAATATGTGTACGCAAATGGGGCAAACTCTTCTGCGCAACCAATTACAGTTGGTGTCCCACAGGGAAGTGTCCTTGGCCCTCTTCTCTTTCTCCTATACATAAATGACCTTCCAAATGCTTCGCAATTACTCAAACCCACACTATTTGCAGATGACACTACATACGTCTTCTCTCACCCGAGCCCAGTCACACTAGCCAATACTGTAAATACCGAATTACAGAAAATATCTACCTGGATGAGGACTAACAAACTTACACTAAACATTGACAAAACCTACTTCATTCAGTTTGGTAACAGAGCTTCAGATGTCCCTCTTAACATAATGATAAACGGATCACCTATCACAAAGCTAACAGAGGGAAAATTCTTAGGAATCCACCTTGATAATAGACTCAAATTTCATACACATATACAACAAATTTCTAAGAAAATTTCCAAGACTGTAGGCATACTATCGAAGATACGGTACTATGTTCCACAGTCAGCCCTCCTGGCCCTATATCACTCTCTTATTTACCCCTATCTCACCTACGGAATTTGTGCATGGGGCTCAACAACAATTAACCATCTCAGACCACTAATTACCCAACAAAAGGCTGCAGTTAGAATGATAACAAATTCTCACTACAGGCAGCACACTCCACCAATATTCAATACACTAAACCTACTCACCATACAAAACATCCATACTTATTACTGCACCTATTACATACATAGAACACTTAACTCTGATATTAACCCTCCCCTCAAACATCTCCTTGCCAACCTCAACAGAACACATGACCATAACACAAGGCACAGATCACTCTTTGATGTTCTTCGTGTTCATCTCACACTATGCAAAAACTCAATGCACATAAAAGGCCCTAAAATCTGGAATTCATTACCTGTAAATATAAAAGAAACACTACCTGTTTATAAATTCAAGTCTCTACTCAAAGATCACTTACTCACCCAAAACCAAATAAATACTGAATAACTGAACCTTATAAATTGTATATCTTAAATGTTTCTCACAATTATATCACATAAATGTTAAACCTAAAACCGAATCTAACTTTATTATTTTTTAAATACACTACCTAACAGAATCCTTCATATGACTGAATGCAACCATATGACCTGTCTTTGTAATACTCACTTGTGCTTTATAGTAATCTGTTTACATTAATGTTTTATCACTGAATTCATCATTGCTTAGTTAATCTTAAGTTAATTTTAAGCCAGCCCGTAATGCTATGCATAGTATAAGTGGCTTTGGCATGCTGCTCTTATCTGTATTTTTTTGTACCTCTGTATGTGTGCTCAAATTTATAATAAATAAATAAATAAATAAATAAATTTTCAGTGGAGACGATAAGGACTCCAGAAAACTGGGATGGAAGGGTGCACCAACATGTGCTGAACACCCTACATACATCTGAGGCAGAATCTATACATATCTTTAAGAAGAGATATGATAATGCTCATGGAGCAGGGTGAGAGTGGACCTAGTAGGGACCAGTAAAGAAGAGCCAGGAGCTGTAAATCGACCTCTGCAAACACAAAAAGATGAATACAAATAGGTGAATATATACAAATACACACACACAAACACACACAATACACACTCACACATGCAAACAACACTCCCTTACACACATAAACAGCACACAAATGCACTAGAAAACCTAACCCTTTAAAAAATAAAAAATTGGGGGCCGAGATGGGAAGTCGAAGACTCAGGGGATCAGAGGAAGATGGTCCTGGGAAAGAAGAATGGATGGAAAAGCAATGTGAAAGGATGAAACAAGAGTGGAAAAGCAGATTAAGCAAGCTTTTTTTGAAAATGGAGAAAAGGAGGGAGGCAGAGAAGTAATGGGAGTGGTGAGCTGAAGCTGTAAAAGCCAAGATACAGGTCCTAGAAGATGAGGTAAACATGCTGAAGCGAGTTACAGGGCCAGCGCCCATAGGAGATATGGTATCTGAAGCAGGTATACCCCTATTAAACGAGGGGGCCCAATGGAAAGTAAGGAGACAAAACTTATGCTAAGCCCCTATCAGGCCATCAAGCAAGACCAAAGAATGAAGGGGGCAAGCTGTTGGGTGCAGTGATAAGTAAGGGGGTGCAGGTTAAGAAGATGACAGGTCCCATGCAGAGATAAGACCAGGCCACCGAGAGTTACAAGAAACAATAAGGGAGGCAATAGCTATGTACAAATGTGACCCAGAGACACAGAAGGAAAGGTAATGGTGTCAGCATAGTTGATGATCCCTGTATTCCCAGTATTATATAGCATAGCATATTAGTATCATCCCTGTGCTTTAGACACGAGATCCCTCGTAGGCCTTTGGCTTTGTGTGACGTCATGGGGATACACATGGGCAGTGATCCCTCTGTCCCGTCCTCACTCGGCGGCAGACCTCCCAGGCGTAGACAGGCAAGGCACTGGGCCCCATCTCTCATCTCAGTCTGACAATACACCTACCATCCTACAAGTGTGTCTACCTTATCCTACGATATCTCCATTTAAGAACCCTTACGATAAATGGTGCCATCGGAGGGCCTGTAATTCTGACGATTACAGCGATTTCTGGAGATAAAATTGTCGACCAGCAAGACGGCCATTTCGTGTGACCAGTAGGCCTACCGACTACCGAGATTCACCCAGCCAGCTATCTCAAGCCAGCTACTCTACCAGCTTCTACATTATTCACTGGTCAGTCTCTTTGTATTAGTGTTAACTGCTTTTTGCATTACTCCCGAGGGGTTGACCCGAGTTTGCAAAATAAGCCAGCTTCCAGTCTGTGGTGGGGGAGTCAGAACACCCGAGTCCAGTCCAGCCTAGCCTACTCCATCCAATTATTTTGCCTGCCAAGCCAGCTTCCACCCCTGCTGTGCTCATCGTGTGAAGTTATCAAGCCATTCTGTGTGAAGGGTTAAGATAAGCCAGCTAGCAACTAACCCAGGTGTCTTACCCCAGTACTCAAGCAAGCCACGTGAGTAGTCTTATCGCTTGTGATTCAAGCTCCAAGCATTCTGAGTGCTCCTTGTCATCCTTGTGGTGTTGTAGTATTTCGTGGGTTTCTTCTAAGCCAGCCGGCTTAGAATTATCTTCGCGGCAGTGTGGGTTTTCTCAGTGAGGCTTACGACGTTCAACCCATAAGCCCAACCATTCACGATCACGTGTGTCGCACCATTGCCGGTCTCAGACGCCTCGCTCAGCCATTACCCACAAACCCAACTACAGTCGGCCATTACAACTCACCTACCTCATCAGTGTTTTGGTGCACTGCTAAGGGTTGTAGCACCATATTTTAAGGACCACATAGGGGGTCAAGAGCTAGAGTGTGGTGCGCCATCTTTAAAAGCCTCCTATGTGTTGTCTATCGCCGATTTAAGCGCAATTCTACGATCATCTGTGCAGAGGACAGCAGCAAGACGATATAAACAATCCATCAATCTCATTTTTTCAAGTGTTACAGCTATAATATTTTTTTTTAGAGACATTTGCAAGTGTTGAGACATTTCTTTTGTGTTCCCAGTGAATTTTTCTCTTAGTGACATTCAGTGACTCTTGATCAGACTCAGTGTTTATCATGTACTGATTGCATAAATTTCTTTTAATCTCCTTAATTCAGTGTTAATTTTCGTGCATTATTTTATATCTGTTGTGTTGTGTATCTTTTTATACACTTGAAGTAAGTAATGAGTGTTTTTCCTTTGTTGTGTGTGCAACATATGAGCAATATAGAACTTGCGTTTAAACTTCAGAATTCCAGTGAATTAATTCAGTAATTTTTCACCTCATATTCTGCATCACAACTCAGTGTTGTCTGTTATTTTTTTCTTCCCAGCATTTGTGTAATTTTATTTTTGTTCCCTGTGTGTTGAACATTCTTGTGTTCATATTCCTTTATTCAGCCAGTGTTTAATTTGTCTTATTTCCACAGACAATAGTGCCATTTTTAAAGTCCCAGCAAGAACTCACTTTTACAAAATTTTTCACACATCAAGTTTCATTGCAAGAAAATTCTAGTACTGTGTTTATGTTGATGTTTTGTGTTCTGCATCACTGTAAGTGTTGTGTTCCTTTTTGTTGTGTGTTTTTTTGCACCTATTATTTTTTTTTTCATATTTTATTGAACAAATTCACTCTTAGTGCAATTTTTAAGTTCTCCTTTTAAAGTAAATTGTTCTTTTGCTTGTTGTTTAAGTGCAGTTAAGAGTTAAAGTGTTCATTCCTTGATATATTTCTTTTCTTGTGTGTTATAATTTTTATTATTGCACATTGACTCATTTTGCAATAATTCTTGTGCAAATATTGTGTTGCTATTAAAGTTTTTCTTGCAGAAAACTTTATGCAGTGTTGTGCAATACTTTTTTTTTTTGATTAGCAATTATTTCATATATTGCTACAGTTTATTACAGTGCAGTTTCTTATGCTCTGTTCTGTGCATAGTATTTTATTCTGTCTGTCATTTTATTTTATTTTTCAGTGAATTGTGTGTTTGTTTTAATTTTTGCACAAGTTTATTGAGTCCATTTTATCATTTTATTGTGTATTTCCTTGTTGCATTGAAAGTAAAGACAACTCACTGTGCCATTTATTCAATTTAAAGTAAAAGTTGAGCATATTAGATTTGAGCAAAGTAAAAGTTCTCTTGATTTTCAGTGTTTGCTAAGTTGCATATTATTCTTGTGTGAGTTCTTTGCTTACTGTGTAACTTGTTAATTTTTAATTACTTATGCAGAATAGTTAAGCATTTTCTTCCATTTAAGCTTATTGTGTCATTCTCTCTATTTTTTTTTTTTTGACTTATGCCCTTCAGTATTTTCACTGAGAAGATGTCCCAGACACTTTTGAATATTCACTTAGTGTATCATGCCAGTCAAAGTCAATATGAATCAGTCCACAGTACCAATATTCCCTTACTGACTGAAAGACAATATCTAGCCATTGAGCAATGTCTTTGTTCTCACAGCTTGTATCTGAGATTTGTTAAAGTGCTGCGAAATGTGAAGTTCAGATTAAGTTCCTATAGATCCGTGAATTACTTATTAACGTAGCCGAGCGGTCAGGCACTAGTAATTCTGTCATTCCCGTCTGTGTTCCACCTATACCTTCAGACTTGCAGGATAGTGTTCCGTTGCCTCAAGTGTCCGGGGACACTCAGACTGCCTTGAGTGCACAGCCTATCCCTGCAATGACTGCTAGTTCGAGTAGTAGTTTCTCCACAGGGGATGCCTTGTCAGAAAACGATTACTTGCAACTAGTAATGCCATCTCTTGTTGATGTGACATGCTGTCTGCAGAAAGACGTCTCTGTTACAGCTAGTGTTCTCACTAGAGTGTCTGTTGTTGTTCCTAATGTTCCAGATGGTGATCCCATCCCAGTTGACAGTAATCAGTGCTTTGTAAGAAGTTAGTTCTCGAGTAACTTTCACATGTTAACGTTTGTAAGTGTAGTTTCTTTATAGCTGATACCTCGTGTCACTGTGTGCGACTCAGATTGAATATCAGCATTGTTCACCGTGTTCATTTCTTTTCTCCTGTGCTTGCAGTTGAGATAGTAGATTCGTTCTCCCTTGCTCATATTGCGTGTTATAGCGTTAATTTTTTCAACCGGGGGGAGTCATCCACTCCACCGAGTTTGTTCTTTCCTCCAGTAAGGAAGAACTGTTACCTTTATTCCAGAACAAACAGCCTACTGGAAGGTTAGCCAGATGGTCCTTGACTATCCAAGAGTTCAATCCCACTTTTGAAAATTTACCTGGCAAGTCGAATGTAGTCGCAGATGCTTTATCGCGACACGTTAGTGTAGTTACTGCAGATCCTCCATTTACTGTCGAGGATGTCAAAAATGCCCAAAGAACCGATCCCTTGTGTTCTGGTGTGATTCGATTCCTGCTCCAGGAAGATCTTATTCTTACTGTGAAGCCACCAGCATCCATTAGTGACTTTGTAATGAGCCAAGAATTACTGTATCGAATAGTCGAGTTGAGTACTCCTAGCAGACGAATTAGTAATTCCACAGTCACTAGTGATTGTAGTTGTATCTTTTGTAGATACTCGTTCAGATCTCTCTCAGTCAAGGCATGTGTTAGCCATTGCAGAGGAATTCGACCCTCCCAGAGATGATAACCATTCTGCATACGTAAACCTTACCCTCGCAGAATTGGGTTTAAATGTACATAGTCTGTATAATTAGATGTCCGAGATGAATGAAATTGTCAACTGTGTGTTTATTATTAGCTGATCAGTTTGTCAGAAATTTTCGTGTTCACATGTTAACGTTTGTAAGTGTAGTTTCTTTATAGCTGATACCTCGTGTCACTGTGTGCGACTCAGATTGAATATCAGCATTGTTCACCGTGTTCATTTCTTTTCTCCTGTGCTTGCAGTTGAGATAGTAGATTCGTTCTCCCTTGCTCATATTGCGTGTTATAGCATTAATTTTTTCAACCGGGGGGAGTCATCCACTCCACCGAGTTTGTTCTTTCCTCCAGTAAGGAAGAACTGTTACCTTTATTCCAGAACAAACAGCCTACTGGAAGGTTAGCCAGATGGTCCTTGACTATCCAAGAGTTCAATCCCACTTTTGAAAATTTACCTGGCAAGTCGAATGTAGTCGCAGATGCTTTATCGCGACACGTTAGTGTAGTTACTGCAGATCCTCCATTTACTGTCGAGGATGTCAAAAATGCCCAAAGAACCGATCCCTTGTGTTCTGGTGTGATTCGATTCCTGCTCCAGGAAGATCTTATTCTTACTGTGAAGCCACCAGCATCCATTAGTGACTTTGTAATGAGCCAAGAATTACTGTATCGAATAGTCGAGTTGAGTACTCCTAGCAGACGAATTAGTAATTCCACAGTCACTAGTGATTGTAGTTGTATCTTTTGTAGATACTCGTTCAGATCTCTCTCAGTCAAGGCATGTGTTAGCCATTGCAGAGGAATTCGACCCTCCCAGAGATGATAACCATTCTGCATACGTAAACCTTACCCTCGCAGAATTGGGTTTAAATGTACATAGTCTGTATAATTAGATGTCCGAGATGAATGAAATTGTCAACTGTGTGTTTATTATTAGCTGATCAGTTTGTCAGAAATTTTCGTGTTCACGTTCCCTCCGTATTCTGAGAATTAACAGTCTAGATTTGAGTGCACCGAATCTGCTTTTCTGTTAAACACTTCTTTGTATATATTTATTCTTCCTCAGAATCCGTAGAGTGCATGAATACAGATCGATCGATCAATTCCATCCATATTGTATAATGATTTGTTCTTATAGTTTGTAATGATTACGTTAACACCCATTACGTCAAAATCATGTTGTACCATCCATTAGTTCTAAGTTATATATGAATTTGTTATTGTATAGAATCAGCCCAGATCCGCCTGCCTGTTCAGCCTATAGTATAGTAGTGTATGTCGGGACGACATACGTAACATGACCGAGCTGTCAGCATAGTTGCTGATCCCTGTATTCCCAGTATTATATAGCATAGCATATTAGTATCATCCCTGTGCTTTAGACACGAGATCCCTCGTAGGCCTTTGGCTTTGTGTGACGTCATGGGGATACACATGGGCAGTGATCCCTCTGTCCCGTCCTCACTCGGCGGCAGACCTCCCAGGCGTAGACAGGCAAGGCACTGGGCCCCATCTCTCATCTCAGTCTGACAATACACCTACCATCCTACAAGTGTGTCTACCTTATCCTACGATATCTCCATTTAAGAACCCTTACGATAATGGAAGGAGAAAGCGAGAGGTCAGTCATTAATCATGGGCTTCGGGAGAGTGAAGAGAGGACACAATGAAAGACAGCAGAAAGAAAAATAAGAGATTGAAAACATCATCAAAGAAATATGTGAGGAGGACATGATTGAGATAATAAATTTTCAGAGAATAGGGAAGATGGTACTCAAAGGGAAATATCAGCTGGTCAAACTGATTTTCAAGACAGAAAGGGAGTGGAGCAGGATCCTGCAGGGTAAACCATGGTTGCTGAAGGAATCATCAACATATAAGAGAGTGTTCCTAGACTGCAACAGAACGAGAACAGAATGACAGCAGCTAAGGGAGAAGACACAGAAACAAAAGGGCTAGAAAAAGAGACAAGGATAGAGTCAGAAGAGGACAACCAGAGCCAGGCAGAACAACAAGCACAAACACATACAGAACTACCCTCAGAACCCCACAGCCAAACACACTATACCAATTCAATCCACACTCACAGCCCCCATCCCACACTATGCACTGGAATCCCACAGCACCCTGCCATGTGCCCCACTCCCCATCCTCCAAAAAACCCCAAAATACAGTGCTGGAGAGGAAAGTGAAGGTATGGTACACCAATGCTGATGGAGTAGTGAATAAGTGGGAGGAGTGGCTTGAAAGAATCAAAGAGGCATCACCAGACATTATAGTTCTCACAGAAATCAAGCTCATAGGAATGGTAACAGATGCCATCTTTCCAATTGGATATCAGATCTTGAGGAAAGACAGGGAACAGAGGGGGTGGAGGAGTGGCACTGCTCATCAAAATCCAATGGGATTTTGAGGAGCTGGAGAGAGGAGACAGAGGAGAAGCAAAAGACTACATAATAGAAACACTTCAGACTGGAGGTCCCAAGGTGGTAATTGCAGTGATGTATAATCCACCATAGAATAGCAGGAGGCCAAGACAAGAATATGATGAGAGTAAAAGAGCAATGGTTGACACACTGGCTGAAGTGGCCAGAAGGGCTTATATGGACAGAGCACTGTAACCAGTTGTGGGTGACTTCAACCACAAAGAAATCAACTGGGAAAACCTGGAGCCACATGGGGGCCCAGAAACGTGGAGGGCAAAAATGATGGAGGTGGTGCTGGAAAACTTCTCGCTAGGGACACTGCTAGAGAGAGGAGAGGAGACGAATCAGCAAGACTGGACCTTGTATTCACCTTGGCTTAAGTAGTGCAGATATTGAGAACTTCACATATGAATGGTTCTGAGCTTCGAATACATAGAGATACTAGTGGAGAGGGAGGCAGGAAGGACAGAGCGGAGGAAGCCAAACTGAAAGAGAGGGGACTACACAAGCTTGAGGAATTTCCTGCACGAGGTTTAGTGGGACACAGAACAGGCAGGGAAATCAGTAAATGAGATGATGGAATGTGTGACGACAATATGCAGGAATGTGTGACGACAATATGCAAGGCAGCAGAGGAGAGGTTCGTACCCAAGGGCAACAAAAATAATAAGAAGGCCAGAATGGACCCTTGGTCTACCCGGAGGTGTAGAGACGCTAAAACTAAATGCTCTATAGATAGGAAGAAGTATAGGAGGCAAAGGAAAAGGAATAAAGAGAGCAGTCGTAGAGCCAGAAATGAATATGCACAGGTAAGGAGGGAGGCCCAATGACAATACGAAAATGACATAGCAGCAAAAGCCAAGTCCGACCCAAAGCTGTTGTACAGTCACATCAGGAGGAAAACTACAGTCAGGGACCAAGTAATCAGGCTGAGGAAAGAAGGAAGTGAGACCACAAGAAATGACAGAGAAGTATGTGAGGAGCTCAACATGAGATTTAAGGAAGTATTCACAGTGGAGACAGAAAGGACTCCAGAAACACTGAGGGGTGGAACACAGCCAACTGCTAGACACAATACATACAATTGACGAAAAGGTGAAGAAACTGCTAAGCAAACTAAATACCTCAAAGGCGATGGGGTCGGATAATATCTCTCCGTGGGTCCTGAGAGAGTGAGCAGAGGTGCTCTGTGTGCTACTAATAATAATCTTCAACACATCTATCGAAATAGGGCAGCTGCCTAAGGTATAGAAGACAGCAAATGTAGTCCCAATTTTTTAAAAAGAGACAGACATGCAGCACTAAACTTCAGACCAGTATCACTGACATACATAGTATGCAAAGTCATGGAGAAGATTATCAGGAGAAAAGTGATTGAGCACCTAGAAAGGAATGAGCTCATCAATGGCAACCAGCACAGATTCAGGGACGTTAAATCCTGTGTTATAAACCTACTGGAGTTCTATGAGAAGGTGACAGCAGTAAGAAAAGAGAGAGAGGGGTGGGTAGACTGGACTGTAAGAAAGCTAAAGAACAATGTTCCAAACATGAGATTAGTGCAAAAGCTGGAGGACCAGGCAGGTATATCAGGGAAGACACTGCAATGGATCAGAGAATACCTGACAGGAAGGCATCAGAGAGTCATGGTAAGTAGCGATGCGTCGGAGTGGGCGCCTGTGACGAGCGGGCTTCCACAGGGGTCAGTCCTAGGATCTTTTCTGTTTCTGGTATATGTGAATGACATAAAGGAAGGAATGGACTTAGAAGTGTCTGTTTGCAAACGATGTAAAGTTAATGAGGAGAATTCAATCCGTGGAGGACAAGGCATGACTACAAAGGGATCCGTACAGGCTAGAGGCCTGGTCCAGCAAATGGCTCCTGGAATTCGACCCCGCCAAGTGCAAAGTCATGAAGATTGGGGAAGGGCAAAGTAGATCGCAGGCAGAATGCAGTCTAGAGGGCCAAAGACTATAAACCTCACTCAAGGAAAAGGATCTTTGAGTGAGTATAATACCGAACACATCTCCTGAGGTGCACATCAACCAAATAACTGCTGCAGCATATGGGTGCCTGGCAAACCTAAGAACAGTATTCTGGCATCTCAGTAACGAGTCGTTCAGGACTCTGTACACCGTGTACATCAGGCCCATATTGGAGTATGCAGCACCAGTATGGAACCCGCACCTGGCCAAGCACGCCAGGAAATTAGAGAAAGTGCAAAGGTTTGCAACGAGACTAGTCCCGGAGTTAAGGGGCATCTCCCACGAGAAGAGGTTAAGGGAAATTGATCTGACAACACTGGAGGACATCAGGGACAGGGGACATTATGAAAACACAGGACAGGAGAGATAGGGGGGACATGATATTGACATATAAAATACTGAGAGAAACTGACAAGGTAGACAGGGATAGGATGTTCCATAGATGGGACACACCAACAAGGGTTCACAGTTGGAAAGTGAAGACTCAGATGAGTCACAGGGATGTTAAGAAGCAATTCTTCAGTCACAGAGTTGTCAGGAAGTGGAATAGTCTGGAATGGGAGGTGGTGGAGGCAGGATCCATACACAGCTTTAAGAAGAGGATAAAGCTCATGGAGTAGGGAGAGAGTGGACCTAGTAGCAACCAGTGCAGAGGCGAGTCCAGGAGCTATGACTCGACCCCTGCGGCCACAACTGGGTGAGTACAATTAGGTGAGTACACACTGTAGGGTTAAAAGTGAAGAGAGAAGCAGCACATGTAAGGTGGGAGAAGCCAAACTATAAAAGAAGCGACTCCACAAGTATTAGGAATTTCCTGCATGAGGTACAGTGGGAAACAGAACTGCTGGGAATAACAGTAAATGAAATGATGTAATACGTGAAGAAGGGAAAATAACAAAGCATCGAAAGTTAAATCTGACTTAAAGCTGTTGTGCAACTACATCAGGAGGAAAACAACAGTCAAGGACCAGTACTCAGGCTGAGGAAAGGAGGAGGACCACAAGAAATGACAAAGAAGTATGTGAAGAGGTGAACACGAGATTTAAGGAAGTATTTTCAGTGGAGAGAGAAAGGACTCCAGCAAACCGGAATGGTAGGTTACATTAGCAAGTGCTTGACACATTACACACAACCAAGGAGAACGTGAAGAGGCTGCTAAGTGAACTAGATACCTCAAAGGCGGTGGGACCGAGCAGAGGTACTGTGTGTGTGCAACTAACCATGATGTTCAACACATCTATCAAAACAGGGCAACTACCTGACTTATGGAAGAAAGCAAATGTAATCCTGGCTTTTAAGAAAGGAGACAGATAGACAGGCAGCATTACACTACAGACTGGTATCACTGACATGTATAATATGCAAAGTCATGGAGAAGCTTATCAGAAGAAGAATGGTGGAGCACCTAGAAAGGAATGTGCTTATACATGATAACCAGCACGACTTCATAGAAGGGAAATTCTGTGTCATAATCGTACTGGAGTTTAACAGAAGCAATGCAGTGGGTGTGTAGACTGCATATTCTTGGACTGTAAGAAGGCTTTTGACATAATCCTGCACAAGAGATTGGTGAAAAACGTACAGGAGCAGGCAGGAATAACGGGAAATGCACTACAATGGATCAAGGAATACCTAACAGGAAGGAAACAACGAGTGATTGTACGTAACGAGGTGTCATAGTAACGAGCAGGGTTTCACAAGGGTCAGTTCTAGGGCCGGTACTGTTTCCGGTATATGTGAGTGACTTGATGGAAAGGACAGATTCAGAGGTGTCCCTGTTTGCATACGATGTGAAGTTAATGCGGAGAATTCAAATGGATGAAGAAGAGAAAGAACTACAAAGGGATGTGGATAGACTGTAAACCTGGTCCAGCAACTGGCTCCTGGAATTTTAGCCCACTATGTGCAAAGTCATAAAGATTTGGAAAGGGCACAGAACACTGCAGACAAAGTTCAGGGTAGGAGGCCAAAAAGTGCAACCCTCACTCAAGGAAAAGAATCTTGGGGTGAGTATAATACAGAGCACATTTGGGGTGCACATCACCTAAATAACTGATGCAGAATATAGGCGCCTGGCAAACCTAGGAACAACGTTTCGGCACCTCAGTAAGGAATCGTTCAAGAGTGTTCACCGTGTACGTCAGGCCCATATTGGAGTGTGCAGCACCAGTATGGAAACCACACCTAGTCGAGCACGTCAAGAAATTAGAGAAAGTGCAAAGGTTTGCAACAAGACTAGTCCCTGAGCTGGAGGACAGGAGTGATAGGAGGGACATGATAACGACATATAAAATACTGAGTGGGGGAACTGACAAGGTGGATAGAGACAGAATGTTTCAGAGATTTGACACAGCAACAAGGAGTCACAATTGGACGTTGAAGACTCAGATGAGTCACAGTACTGTTAGGAAGTATTTCTTCAGTCACAGAGTTGTCAGGATGTGGAACAACCTGGAGAGTGATGTAGTGGAGGCAGGATCCATACATAGCTTTAAGAAAAGATACGATAAATCTCATGAGAAAAGGAGAGTTAAACTAGTAGCAACGAGCGAACAGGCTGGGCCAGGAGCTGTGAATCGACCCTGCAATCACAAATATGTGAGAAATAGGTGAGTACACATACCAGCAGGAGAAGAGCTGATACAATTGTCACGACCAGCATGCTGGAGGTCGGTCAGTAATATGGTCATAAAGCCCGTTGTTACCGCTGTTTTATAATACTCAAAGTACGTTCAAGCAGCTGTCAGCCTTCCCACCTGGCCCTGGCACCAACCACTCCTACCATCTACGATGCAAAATCAAGTTCCACCCTCTTACCTGTACCCAAACACTGTCAATTCTATGATAAGTTCCTTAAGAAGTCAGAGGCTCGGCAATGCTGCTACCTTAATGGGGAGGACGATCCTCTGGTTACCTGGGAACTGTTACACGTGATGGTGAGCCTTGTAAACAGCGCTTGTATACAGAAGACCAGGAATACTACACCGTAGCTAGGAATACTATGGAGAACCTACCCTCTATGCTTACTACAGTTCTTCTGTATTAATATAAGTAAAACAGAGGGGCTTAAAAGACGATTGGGACCAGGAGAGGGACTGCAAGATACCTTGTTGCAGGATGGCAAGGCATTTGGTTTACAAAAGAAAGCACTGGGTTTGAACCCTGGGCGATACGTGATATCTGGATAAGTCTATAAAAAAACTTGTTGTCCCTATTTCGTAGAAGTAAATTGATATCTTGGAGTTAGTAGACTGTTGTGGGCCGTATCTTGAGCAAAGAAGTACAAACGTGACTCACGAAAACGTAATGACACGATTGCAAACAAACCCTACCACGGGTGAGGTCTGAACCCTCGGTCAGAGAGATGACCACGGGTTCAAACCCCACCCGTGGTATGGTTTGTTTACGTACAAACGTCCCAAATGAAAACAATCTACCCTGCTATTGGTAACCTGGTTTACTAAGCCTCCCAATTAAGTTTTATTCTTCAAAGAAGACTGAGATCAGAGAACAGGACGTAAAGTGAGTTAGATTAACGGTATTAAAAAAACCATACCCCCGGCCGGGATTGAACCCGCGGTCATAGTCTCAAAGCTCCAGCCCGTCGCGTTAGCCACTAGACCAGCTAGCCACAATAAGATTCATCCAACTAGGTATATTTCTACACCATAGGAAGGTTAGCATAGGCACCACTGTGACCACAAATGCAAGTTTTTACAGACGAATCTCCAGCTAGCGTGGCCGTGACGAACTCTAGCTCAAGTTCCTTCACTGCAGTCAACATGATTTGTTTGCAATCGTGTCATTACGATTTCTTGAGTCATTAACGGTATTACTTTGAGTAACTGGGAGGAAGGGGAGAGTGAATGATTCTTGTGAATGCTGCTGTAACGACATTGTCGTTCATATTAGAACTAAAATGTATGAGAAATTCAACTAGATTATTATACGATCTGTAAGTCAAAACATTTAGCAGGATCACCAAGATCACCTCATATATGGTATTACAACCACCATATATGACGCGTTTGTGTAATGCTGCACCAGAGGAAGTTTGTGTAATGCTGCACCAGAGGAAGTTTGTGCAATGCTGCACCAGAAGTTTGTGTAATGCTGCACCAGAGGAAGTTTGTGTAATGCTGCACCAGAGGAAGTTTGTGTAATGCTGCACCAGAGGAAGTTTGTGTAATGCTGCACCAGAGGAAGTTTGTGTAATGCTGCACCAGAAGTTTGTGTAATGCTGCACCAGAGGAAGTTTGTGTAATGCTGCACCAGAGGAAGTTTGTGTAATGCTGCACCAGAGGAAGTTTGTGTAATGCTGCACCAGAGGAAGTTTGTGTAATGCTGCACCAGAGGAAGTTTGTGCAATGCTGCACCAGAAGTTTGTGTAATGCTGCACCAGAAGTTTGTGTAATGCTGCACCAGAGGAAGTTTGTGTAATGCTGCACCAGAGGAAGTTTGTGTAATGCTGCACCAGAGGAAGTTTGTGTAATGCTGCACCAGAGGAAGTTTGTGTAATGCTGCACCAGAGGAAGTTTGTGCAATGCTGCACCAGAAGTTTGTGTAATGCTGCACCAGAGGAAGTTTGTGTAATGCTGCACCAGAGGAAGTTTGTGTAATGCTGCACCAGAGGAAGTTTGTGTAATGCTGCACCAGAAGTTTGTGTAATGCTGCACCAGAGGAAGTTTGTGTAATGCTGCACCAGAAGTTTGTGTAATGCTGCACCAGAGGAAGTTTGTGTAATGCTGCACCAGAAGTTTGTGTAATGCTGCACCAGAGGAAGTTTGTGTAATGCTGCACCAGAGGAAGTTTGTGTAATGCTGCACCAGAGGAAGTTTGTGTAATGCTGCACCAGAAGTTTGTGTAATGCTGCACCAGAAGTTTGTGTAATGCTGCACCAGAGGAAGTTTGTGTAATGCTGCACCAGAAGTTTGTGTAATGCTGCACCAGAAGTTTGTGTAATGCTGCACCAGAGGAAGTTTGTGTAATGCTGCACCAGAGGAAGTTTGTGTAATGCTGCACCAGAGAAAGTTTGTGTAATGCTGCACCAGAGGAAGTTTGTGTAATGCTGCACCAGAGGGAGTTTGTATAATGCTGCACCACAGGAAGTTTGTGTAATGCTGCACCAAAGGAAGTTTGTGTAATGCTGCACCAGAGGAAGTTTGTGCAATGCTGCACCAGAGGAAGTTTGTGTAATGCTGCACCAGAGGAAGTTTGTGTAATGCTGCACCAGAGGAAGTTTGTGCAATGCTGCACCAGAGGAAGTTTGTGTAATGCTGCACCAAAGGAAGTTTGTGTAATGCTGCACCAGAGGAAGTTTGTGCAATGCTGCACCAGAGGAAGTTTGTGTAATGCTGCACCAGAGGAAGTTTGTGTAATGCTGCACCAGAGGAAGTTTGTGCAATGCTGCACCAGAAGTTTGTGTAATGCTGCACCAGAGGGAGTTTGTATAATGCTGCACCAGAGGAAGTTTGTGTAATGCTGCACCAGAGGAAGTTTGTGTAATGCTGCACCAGAGGAAGTTTGTGTAATGCTGCACCAGAGGAAGTTTGTGCAATGCTGCACCAGAGGAAGTTTGTGTAATGCTGCACCAGAAGTTTGTGTAATGCTGCACCAGAGGAAGTTTGTGTAATGCTGCACCACAGGAAGTTTGTGTAATGCTGCACCAGAGGAAGTTTGTGTAATGCTGCACCAGAGGAAGTGTGCAATGCTGCACCAGAAGTTTGTGTAATGCTGCACCAGAGGGAGTTTGTATAATGCTGCACCAGAGGAAGTTTGTGTAATGCTGCACCACAGGAAGTTTGTGTAATGCTGCACCAGAGGAAGTTTGTGTAATGCTGCACCAGAGGAAGTTTGTGTAATGCTGCACCAGAGGAAGTTTGTGTAATGCTGCACCAGAGAAAGTTTGTGTAATGCTGCACCAGAGAAAGTTTGTGTAATGCTGCACCAGAGAAAGTTTGTGTAATGCTGCACCAGAGGAAGTTTGTGTAATGCTGCACCAGAGGAAGTTTGTGTAATGCTGCACCAGAGAAAGTTTGTGTAATGCTGCACCAGAGAAAGTTTGTGTAATGCTGCACCAGAGAAAGTTTGTGTAATGCTGCACCAGAGAAAGTTTGTGTAATGCTGCACCAGAGGAAGTTTGTGTAATGCTGCACCAGAGGAAGTTTGTGTAATGCTGCACCAGAGGAAGTTTGTGTAATGCTGCACCAGAGAAAGTTTGTGTAATGCTGCACCAGAGGAAGTTTGTGTAATGCTGCACCAGAGGAAGTTTGTGTAATGCTGCACCAGAGAAAGTTTGTGTAATGCTGCACCAGAGAAAGTTTGTGTAATGCTGCACCAGAGAAAGTTTGTGTAATGCTGCACCAGAGAAAGTTTGTGTAATGCTGCACCAGAGGAAGTTTGTGTAATGCTGCACCAGAGGAAGTTTGTGTAATGCTGCACCAGAGGAAGTTTGTATAATGCTGCACCAGAGGAAGTTTGTGTAATGCTGCACCAGAGGAAGTTTGTGTAATGCTGCACCAGAGGAAGTTTGTGTAATGCTGCACCAGAGGAAGTTTGTGTAATGCTGCACCAGAGGAAGTTTGTGTAATGCTGCACCAGAGGAAGTTTGTGTAATGCTGCACCAGAGGAAGTTTGTGTAATGCTGCACCAGAGGAAGTTTGTGTAATGCTGCACCAGAGGAAGTTTGTGTAATGCTGCACCAGAGGAAGTTTGTGTAATGCTGCACCAGAGGAAGTTTGTATAATGCTGCACCAGAGGAAGTTTGTGTAATGCTGCACCAGAGGAAGTTTGTGTAATGCTGCACCAGAGGAAGTTTGTGTAATGCTGCACCAGAGGAAGTTTGTGTAACTGGTGAAACTGGTATAATTCCCCAGTATTTATCCCAGCACAACTGGTATAATTCCCCAGTAATGTATCCTAGAACAACTGGTATAATTCCCCAGTAATGTATCCTAGAACAACTGGTATAATTCCCCAGTAATGTATCCTAGAACAACTGGTATAATTCCCCAGTAATGTATCCTAGAACAACTGGTATAATTCCCCAGTAATGTATCCTAGAACAACTGGTATAATTCTCCAGTAATGTATCCTAGAACAACTTGTATAATTCCCCAGTAATGTATCCTAGAACAACTGGTATAATTCCCCAGTAATGTATCCTAGAACAACTGGTATAATTCCCCAGTAATGTATCCCAGCACAACTGGTATAATTCCCCAGTAATGTATCCTAGAACAACTGGTATAATTCCCCAGTAATGTATCCCAGCACAACTGGTATAATTCCCCAGTAATGTATCCTAGAACAACTGGTATAATTCCCCAGTAATGTATCCCAGCACAATTTTGTGCTCATTGGACACATTTTACAATCTTTAAATTCGAAAGCAAGTTTAGTAAATAAAGTTTAACTTACACTAATTTGAATATTTCTTAATATAAAACACGTATACAAACAAGAGTCATTATATTAGACTGGTAGTGGATTGTGTCCTCAGTTCCCTCTGTATTTAATGTTAAGTATCTTCAAGTACTTAAGTAATTGCTATCATTATACTCCAACTTGATAAGATTACAAGACATCTGTTATTTCTCTGTATGATTTGACACATGTTAATTCCCTAGATAAAAAAAAATATGATTATAATCATAACCATAGTTTTTAAAGGGGCTGACAGGTAAGCCAGTGGAAGGTCTCGGTCACGTGACCAAATGCTCCAGCTGCGGGTCATCGTATGACTAAGACCCGCGTCAGGAAACACTTCTCCCGCTTCCGGACAAACCTTACCTAACCTAACCTAGACTCAAGTACTGAAGAGAGGAAATACTTTAAATGTCATGTTGGTATTTTCATAAGAACATAAGAAAGAAGGAACACAGCAGCAGGCCTACTGGCCCATACTAGTAAGGTCTTTGTCAAACCCAAACCCAATAAAAAATATTAGCCCAACCCATTATCGATGTTACATAAGAACATAAGATAAACTGAAACTGAATTGCTAAGAAATCACCAAGTTTATGATACAGCCAGTGAAGACTTGTGCAAGAAAGGTATAAAATACCGACAATATGAAAGTTAAGACACATGTGCAACATCTGGATATCTTTATTGTAGACGTTTCGCCATCCAGTGGCTTTATCAATACAGATTCTAGGACATAATAGGAAGACAGTAGAACTATATATAGTATATAGTTCTACTGTCTTCCTATTATGTCCTAGAATCTGTATTGATAAAGTCACTGGATGGCGAAACGTCTACAATAAAGATATCCAGATGTTGCACATGTGTCTTAACTTTCACAGTGAAAACTTCACTTAATATTCCTGATGACGGACTTTTAAATGGCTGCCTGATTTTTTTCCTTATTTTTCTTCATTCAACTTCTCATTTTTATTTCGATCATAACTCGAGAAAGCCTCTTCTGATCGGCTTCTAATTACCAACATTGGAAATCAGAAGCCGGTAACTATGACCATATTCTTGGAACAATTGGTATATGCAGGTGTCCTATGACCAAAGTTGTTGAACTCATTCTCAGCTTCCTGGAATGGCTGCCATAACTTCCATAACCCTCAGCAGAATAACTTCAGGTAAGACACATATGCAACAGTTAGGTATCTTTATTTCGAAACGTTTCGCCTACACAGTAGGCTTCTTCAGTCGAGTACAGAAAAGTTGATAGAAGCAGAAGATACTTGAAGACGATGTAATCAGTCCATCACCCTTAAAGTTTTGAGGTGGTCAGTCCCTCAGTCTGGAGAAGAGCATTGTTCCATAGTCTGGAACAATATGAAGTTGAAGTGACAGGATGGAGCCTTTAAATAGTGCCAGGAGGTGAGACGTAGGTTGCTTTGGGAGGGCAGGTCCCTCTCAAACCCAGCCGTTCTCACTAGTAGAGGTTGTCGAAGTTGATGGTCTGTACGAAGATACCCTTGTGTTGCAGTGTCTGACAGAATGAACATTAAAATGGTATAAAATACCGACAGATTGTTAGGTAAGACACATATGCAACAGTTAGGTATCTTTATTTCGAAACGTTTCGCCTACACAGTAGGCTTCTTCAGTCGAGTACAGAAAAGTTTTCTGTACTCGACTTTTCTGTACTCGACTGAAGAAGCCTACTGTGTAGGCGAAACGTTTCGAAATAAAGATACCTAACTGTTGCATATGTGTCTTACCTAACAATCTGTCGGCATTTTATACCATTTTAATGTTCAGAATAACTTCAGAAGTTATAAAAAAGAAATTACCTGTTAACTCGACGCAGCAGTCAAGTGTGTGGCGAGACATATGCCAATTTTATGCGTAAAAACAGAGACAATTTTTGCTTCCGTGTCAAAACAGTAGTAATTAGGGATAACTAAAGTATAATGAACACTTGTCAACGATCAATAATAACTTACATACAGACAGTAACATAGGAGATTAATTGGTCTGTATATTTCGACTCTCTTCTGGGAATCTCTTCAACAAATCATCTGTTGAAGAGAATCCCAGAAGGAGATCGAAATATACAGACCAATTCGTTTTCTGAATTGGTCTGTATATTTCGGTTTTAACTGAACACATTAATTATATTTGAGTCTGTCTCTTCTGAACATTAAAATGGTATAAAATACCGACAGGTTGTTAGGTAAGACACATATGCAACAGTTAGGAATCTTTATTTCGAAACGTTTCGCCTACACAGTAGGCTTCTTCAGTCGAGTACAGAAAAGTTGATAGAAGCAGAAGATACTTGAAGACGATGTAATCAGTCCATCACCCTTAAAGTTTTGAGGTGGTCAGTCCTTCAGTCTGGAGAAGAGCATTGTTCCATAGTATGAAACAATATGGAGATGAAGTGACAGGATGGAGCCTTATATAGCGCCAGGAGGTGAGACGTAGGTCACTAGAAGAGGTACAGACCTGCAATCAACTTCGACAACCTCTACTAGTGAGAACGGCTGGATTTGAGAGGGACCTGACCTCGCAACATCTGCGTTCTTACCTCTTCTAGTGACCTACGTCTCACCTCCTGGCGCTATATCAGGCTCCATCTACAATGATGAGACATATGCTGTTCAAGCACTCTTCTGGTCATAAGAACATAAGAAAGGAGGAACACTGCAGCAGACCTGTTGGGCCCATACTAGGCAGGTCCTTTACAATTCATCTCACTAACAAAACATTTGCCAAACCCAATTTTCAATGCTACCCAAGAAATAAGCTCCGATGTGCAATTCCCACTCAAATCCAACCCCTCCCACTCATGTACTTATCCAACCTAAATTTGAAACTACCCAAAGTCCTAGCCTCAATAACCCAACTAGGTAGACTGTTCCACTCATCAACTACCCTATTTCCAAACCAATACTTTCCTATGTCCTTTCTAAATCTAAACTTATCTAATTTAAATCCATTACTGCGGGTTCTCTCTTGGAGAGATATCCTCAAGACCTTATTAATATCCCCTTAAATTCGTTAGAAAACATTCAGCGTAGGATGACTAAATTAATACATAGCATTAGAAATCTTCCTTATGAAGAAAGATTGAAGACTCTTAAGTTACATTCACTTGTTAGACGAAGAATGAGGGGAGACCTGATCGAAGTCTTGGGGATCAGTCTTGGGCCCGTTGTTGTTTATAATATATATCAATGATCTTGATGAAGGAATTACTAGTGATATGAGCAAATTCGCCGATGACACGAAGATAGGTAGGATAATTGATTCAAACGTAGATGTTAGGGAACTTCAGGAGGATTTAGACAAACTCTACTCTTGGTCAGAAATGTGGCAGATGCAGTTCAATGTAGAAAAATGCAAGGTTCTGAAGCTCGGGAGTGTCCATAACCCTAGCTCTTATAAGTTAAATAATGTAGAACTTAGCCATACAGATTGCGAAAAGGACTTGGGGGTTATGGTAAGCAGCAACCTTAAACCAAGACAGCAATGCCTAAGCGTACGAAATAAGGCAAATAGATTACTGGGATTTATATCAAGAAGTGTAAGCAACAGAAGTCCAGAGGTCATACTGCAGCTTTATACATCATTAGCAAGGCCTCACCTAGATTATGCAGCTCAATTCTGGTCTCCATATTACAGAATGGACATAAATTCGTTAGAAAACATTCAGCATAGGATGACTAAATTAATACATAGCATTAGAAATCTTCCTTATGAAGAAAGATTGAAGACTCTTAAGCTACATTCACTTGTTAGACGAAGAATGAGGGGAGACCTGATCGAAGTGTATAAGTGGAAGATAGGTATTAATAAAGGGGATATTAACAAGGTCTTGAGGATATCTCTCCAAGAGAGAACCCGCAGTAATGGATTTAAATTAGATAAGTTTAGATTTAGAAAGGACATAGGAAAGTATTGGTTTGGAAATAGGGTAGTAGATGAGTGGAACAGTCTGCCTAGTTGGGTTATTGAGGCTAGGACTTTGGGTAGTTTCAAATTTAGTTGGTGAAGACCTGATTGTGTGCTCTCTGTGAATCTGTACCAGGATGCCCTCTCTTGAGCAACTTTACCAGCAGCTGAGAGAAGAGCTCAGAGTTGCTAAGATGGAGATACGGCGATTAACGGAGGAGAACAAGAGGATTCGTAGTAATCCTTCTGTTGTGAGTCCCCAGGTTAAGAGGGGAGCTTGGTCAGTGGCCGGGCAACATGGAACCAAGCTGAAGATCAAGAAAACGGTTGGAGAGGCAGAAACAACGAGAAATCAGAAGACTACCGTGGAAACTACCAACTCATTCTCGGTGCTACCTGACGAATGTGAGTGTTCTACTGGGAATGCCACAACGAGCACCAAAGAAGCCTTGGCAGACGTGAGTAAGACATCCCTAGAAACCCCAACGAAGACCATCGAAAACGTCTTGACGAATTCTACAAGTGGTGTAATGCTACCTGGCGAATGTGAGTCGACTACTCGGAGCATCACGACGGACGACGCCAAGGAAGGTAAAAACATTGTTGTTGTTGGGGATAGCCAGATTAGGTACATGGATAGGGCATTCTGCTTGAAGGATAGGAGTAGGAGGCAGAGAGTGTGTTTTCCTGGGGCTGGGATGAAGGATATTGTTAGCCTTCTGGATGACATCATGAGAGGTAATGGGAGCAATCCTATTATCTGTCTCAGTGCTGGAGGCAACGATGTTGGCAGACGTAGGAGTGAGGACCTGATTAGCAGGTATAGGTCAGCAATAGAGATAATTAGGAGGAAGGGTGGGAAACCTGTCATATGTGGCATTTTGCCAAGGAGAGGAGTTGGAAATGAATGGTTGTCCAGAGCAATTGGTGTCAATTGCTGGCTGGACAAATACTGTAAGGAAAATGCGGTAACATTCATTGACAACTGGGACCTCATCTATGGCAGAAATGACATGTATGCCAGGGATGGGGTTCACTTATCTAGGTGTGGGGTGGGAGCACTGGCCAACGCAGTGGAGGGAGCTGTTAGGTCTTTAAACTAGGAATAGTTAGTGGTATGGGTTTTGGCGGGAAAACTGTGAAGTCGCAGGGTAGTAACATGAGTACTAGGAGAACTAGTAATAGGCAAAATGAGGTGGATATTGGAAAGCCAGTGGCACTAATTGATAAGGACAGTAATAGGTTTAGTGGAATAACAGAAAGGAGCAGGAAGGGTAAAGAGAGAGGAGGGTCATTAAATATTTATTACACAAATAGTCGCAGTGCTAGGAATAAGATGGACGAGTTGAGACTAGTTGCTAGTGCAGGTAACATAGATGTATTTGCCATTACTGAGACGTGGTTTAATTCAAAAAGTCGGGACATGCCTGCAGAATGTCACATTCAGGGTTTTAAATTGTTCCAAGTAGATAGAAGTATCGGGAAGGGGGGAGGGGTGGCATTGTATGTCCGAGATCGCTTGAACTGTTGCATAAAAACGGGTATTAAGTCTGAAGTAACACATACAGAGTCTGTTTGGATAGAATTTTCAGAGGGGCATGAAAAATTAATTTTAGGTGTGATATACCGTCCCCCAAATTTAGATAGGGACCAGGGGAGACTACTATGGGAGGAAATTGTTAGGGCCACAAGGCACGATAATGTAGTAATTCTAGGAGACTTTAACTTTAGTCATATTGATTGGAATTTCTTGACTGGGAATTTAGAATCATACGATTTCTTAGAAGTAGTTCAGGATTGTTTTTTGAAGCAGTTTGTGACAGAACCTACAAGGGGAAATAACCTGCTTGACTTAGTTAGGGCAAACAATGAATCACTTGTTAATAATTTAGAAGTTTCAGAGGAACTGGGTGCTAGCGACCACAAATCAATTACATTTAGAATTGAATGGAAGTATGATAGTAGGGATAACTCAGTAACAGTCCCAGATTTTCGCTTAGTAGATTACGATGGGCTTAGAGAACACTTATCATCTGTTGACTGGGGTAACGAAGAGAGCTATCAATATGACAGTTTTCTGAACACAATACATGCTGCTCACACACAAGGCTGGCGACTCCCTGACCACTGCACGATCCTTCAAGCTGAGCTGGTGGCGATTCAGCAGGCATTGTCACATGCCCTACGACATCGACTCCGACCTGTCATACATGTTGATTCCACGTCTGCAATCAATGCCCTCTCCCATCCTCAACCACAGGACAATGTTCACCTCATCACATCGATCCTGAGCATAATGACAGCCTTAGAAGTTCAGGGTAACAGATCGACATTGAACTGGATCCCCAGCCATGCTGGCATCCGGGGAAATGAGGCGGCAGATGATGCAGCCAAGGCAGCAACAGACTATCCACATGTTGGGATTACTGTCCCAATCAGCCTACGACAGACCAAACTGGTGGCTGCCACAGCCATGAAACTTATGGGGGAGGTCTTAGGTGATACCCCATCTCAGCAGTGGTACCGAGCAGCGACTCAGGGAGAACCCCCTCCATATGATAGAAGCTGGTCCAGAGCGCAGTGTACCGCCATCCATCGGCTTCGTTTGGGCTTTCCCACAGCCAAGATGATGGTAGACAAGGCTGAGGAGATGTGCCAATACTGTCAGCACGTTGTCCAGCGGCCCCTAACACACTATCTTCTGGAGTGCGAAGTTACTGAGACACTCCACAGGCAACTAGGAGTGATATTCCCTCCCGAAGAGGAACCAGAGATGACTGCGGCCACACTAGTGTACCATGGAGTCAACGAACCAGACAAGCTGTTACCTGTGATAACGACATATCCTCCTCCTCGCTAGTGTCCATAGTTAGGAGTACATACGGTGTTGTCGCTTATGAGATGCACCAGTTGAACTGACCAGAAGAGTGCTTGAACAGCATATGTCGCATCATTGTAGAAACCTTTCTCCCTCGGGAGCCAGAGACGGGTCATCGCAAGATTGAGACCCGTGCCAGGACTACGGTCTTGGCGAACATTATACATACATACTTGAACTTCATATTGTTTCAGACAACGGAACAATGCTCTTCTCCAGACTGAGGGACTGACCACCTCAAAACTTTAAGGGTGATGGACTGATTACATCGTCTTCAAGTATCTTCTGCTTCTATCAACTTTTCTGTACTCGACTG
This sequence comes from Cherax quadricarinatus, assembly GCF_038502225.1. Classification (NCBI taxonomy): domain Eukaryota; kingdom Metazoa; phylum Arthropoda; class Malacostraca; order Decapoda; family Parastacidae; genus Cherax; species Cherax quadricarinatus. The sequence goes on from NC_091376.1 coordinate 15,387,379, forward strand.
AAGAAGCCTACTGTGTAGGCGAAACGTTTCGAAATAAAGATACCTAACTGTTGCATATGTGTCTTACCTAACAATCTGTCGGTATTTTATACCATTTTAATGTTCATTCTGTCAGACACTGCAACACAAGGGTATCTTCGTACAGACCATCAACTTCGACAACCTCTACTGGTGAGAACGGCTGGGTTTGAGAGGGACCTGCCCTCCCAAAGCAACCTACGTCTCACCTCCTGGCACTATATAAGGTTCCATCCTGTCACTTCAACTTCATATTGTTTCAGACAACGGAACAATGCTCTTCTCCAGACTGAGGGACTGACCACCTCAAAACTTTAAGGGTAATGGACTGATTACATCGTCTTCAAGTATCTTCTGCTTCTATCAACTTTTCTGTACTCGACTGAAGAAGCCTACTGTGTAGGCGAAACGTTTCGAAATAAAGATACCTAACTGTTGCATATGTGTCTTACCTAACAATCTGTCGGTATTTTATACCATTTTAATGTTCTATCTTCCACTTATACACTTCGATCAGGTCTCCCCTCATTCTTCGTCTAACAAGTGAATGTAACTTAAGAGTCTTCAATCTTTCTTCATAAGGAAAATTTCTAGTGATATGTATTAATTTAGTCATCCTACGCTGAATGTTTTCTAACGAATTTATGTCCATTCTGTAATATGGAGACCAGAATTGAGCTGCATAATCTAGGTGAGGCCTTACTAATGATGTATAAAGCTGCAGTATGACCTCTGGACTTCTGTTGCTTACACTTCTTGATATAAATCCCAGTAATCTATTTGCCTTATTACGTACGCTTAGGCATTGCTGTCTTGGTTTGAGGTTGCTGCTTACCATAACCCCCAAGTCCTTTTCGCAATCTGTATGGCTAAGTTCTACATTATTTAACTTATAAGTGCTAGGGTTATGGATACTCCCGAGCTTCAGAACCTTGCATTTATCTACATTGTACTGCATCTGCAACTTTTCTGACAAAGAGTAGAGTTTGTCTAAATCCTCCTGAAGTTCCCTAACATCTACGTTTGAATCAATTATCCTACCTATCTTCGTGTCATCGGCGAATTTGCTCATATCACTAGTAATTCCTTCATCAAGATCATTGATATATATATTATAAACAACAACGGGCCCTGTGGAACGCCACTTGCTACTGATCCCCACTCGGATTTAACCCCATTTATGGACACTCTCTGCTTCCTGTCTGTGAGCCATGATTCGATCCACGAGAGCACCCTTCCCCCAATGCCATGAGCTGCTACTTTCTTCAACAGTCTTTGGTGCGGAACTCTATCAAATGCCTTACTAAAATCTAAGTAAACAATATCAAATACTTTATCGTGGTCAAGAGCCTCAAAAGCTTTACTGAAGAAAGTTAATAAATTAGTTAGACAAGACCGGCCTCTTGTGAATCCATGCTGAGTATCATTAATCAAGCTATGCTTATCGAGATGGCTTCTTATAATCTCAGCTATAATTGACTCTAGTAATTTGCCTACAATTGAGGTCTGGCTTATTGGGCGGTAATTTGACGGTAACGTCTTGTCCCCTGTTTTAAAAATAGGAATTACATTAGCCATCTTCCACATATCAGACACTACACCTGTTTGAAGTGATAAATTAAAAATATTAGTTAATGGTTCACAGAGTTCCATTTGGCATTCCTAAAGAACCCTTGGAAAAACTCATCAGGACCCGGCGACTTATTTTGCTTCAGTCTGTCTATCTGCTTCACAACCATTTCACTAGTGACTGTGATGTTACATAATTTATCTTCTAGCCCACTATAAAAATTAATTACTGGAATATTGTTAGCGTCTTCCTGTGTAAAAACTGAGAGAAAATAATTATTAAAAATCGTGCACATTTCATTCTCTTTGTCAGTAAGGTGCCCATAGTTATTTTTAAGGGGACCTATTTTATCTCTAACTTTTTTTCTATAGACCTGGAAAAAACTTTTTGGGTTAGTTTTAGAATCCCTAGCAACTTTAATTTCATAGTCCCTTTTAGCTTTTCTTATCCCCGTTTTAATGTCCCTCTTAATGTCAATATACTGATTCATAAGATGACCCTCACCTCTTTTGATACGCCTATAAATTCCTTTCTTATGCCCTAGTAGATATTTGAGCCTATTATTCATCCATTGTGGGTCATTTCTATTTGATCTAATTTCTTTATGTGGGATAAACGTTCTTTGAGCAGCATGTATAGTGTTCAGAAAACTGTCATATTGATAGCTCACTTCGTTACCCCAGTCAAAAGATGATAAGTGTTCTCTAAGCCCATCATAAACTGCTAAGCGAAAATCTGGGACTGTTACTGAGTTATCCCTACTATTGTACTTCCATTCAATGCTAAATGTAATTGATTTGTGGTCGCTAGCACCCAGTTCCTCTGAAATTTCTAAATTATTAAGAAGAGATTCATTGTTTTCCATAACTAAGTCAAGCAGGTTATTTCTCCTTGTAGGTTCTGTCACAAACTGCTTCAAAAAACAATCCTGAACTACTTCTAAGAAGTCGTATGATTCTAAATTCCCAGTCAAGAAATTCCAATCAATATGACTAAAGTTAAAGTCTCCTAGAATTACTGCATTATCGTGCCTTGTGGCCTTAACAATTTCCTCCCATAGTAGTCTCCCTTGGTCCCTATCTAAGTTTGGTGGACGGTATATCACTCCTAAAATCAGTTTTTCATGCCCCTCTGAAAATTCTATCCAAACAGACTCTGTATGTGTTACTTCAGACTTAATGCCCGTTTTTATGCAACAGTTCAAGCGATCTCGGACATACAATGCCACCCCACCCCCCTTCCCGATACTTCTATCTACTTGGAACAATTTAAAACCCTGAATATGACATTCCGCAGGCATGTCCCGACTTTTTTAATTAAACCACGTCTCAGTTAAGGTAAATACATCAATGTTACCTGCACTAGCAACTAATCTCAACTCGTCAATCTTATTCCTAGCACTACGGCAATTAGCATAATAAACATTGAAAGACTCTCCTTTCTCTTTACCCTTCCTGCTCATTTCTGTTTTTCTACTAAACCTGTTACTGTCCTTATCACCCAAAGTCCCTGGCTTTTCAATGTCTACCTCGTTCTGCTTATTACTAGTTCCACTAGAACTCGTAATATTACTACACTGGGACTTCACTGTTTTCCTGCCAAAACCCATACCACTAACTATTCCTAGTTTAAAGTCCTAACTGCTCCCTCCTCTGCAGTTGCCAGTGCTGCCAACCCAGACCTAGATAAGTGAACCCCATCCCTGGCATACATGTCATTTCTGCCATAGAAGAGGTCCCAGTTGTCAATGAATGTTACCGCATTTTCCTTACAGTATCTGTCCAGCCAGCAATTGACACCAATTGCCCTGGACAACCATTCATTTCCAACTCCTCTCCTTGGCAAAATACCACATATGACAGGGTTCCCACCCTTAATCCTAATTATTTCTATTGCTGACCTATACCTGCTAATCAGGTCTTCACTCCTACGTCTGCCAACATCGTTGCCTCCAGCACTGAGACAGATAATAAGATTGCTCCCATTACCTCTCATGATGTCATCCAGACGGCTAACAATATCCTCCATCCCAGCCCCAGGAAAGCAAACTCTCTGTCTTCTACTCCTGTCCTTCAAGCAGAACGCCCTATCCATATACGTACCTAACTTGGCTATCCCCAACAACAACAATATTCTTACCTTCCTTGGTGTCGTTCGTCGTGATGTTCCCAGTAGTCGACTCACATTCGTCGGGTAGCACTGAGAATGTATTAGATGTTTCCACAACAGTTTCCACGGCAGTCTCTTTCTTCTTCATCGTTTCTACCTTTCCATTCGTCTTCTTAATCGTCAACTTCGTTCCCTGCTGTCCAGCCACTGACCAGTTTCCCTTCTTGACCTGAGGGCTCAAAACAGGAGGACTACTACGAATCTTCTTGTTTTCCTCGGTCAGTCGCCGAATCTCCAACTTCTCCATCCCCAATTCTTCCTTAAGCTGTTTTTAAAGTTGCTCGATGGAGGGCATCTTGCTTCAGTTCGAGAGAGCGCGCAAACAGGTCTTCACAGAGCCAAGTACACGTCAACACTGCACAAAAGCCAACTCAATCAGGAGCTACTGCGCAGCACGTCCGCACGGCCCAATAGCGATGGTTCTGGAGTAGTCTTGGTCAGAGATACGAGTAGGACCAGGAGTTGAGGTGAAGTTAACAATGTCTGGAATTAGCTTGAGGAGGTCTTGTGATGGTGGCGAGTCTGGAAAGTTGAAGTTTGGCTTGTTGTTAAGGCGAAACAGTTCATTGATTGTTGTGTTGAATTGGCCAGGGTTTGCAGCATTAGTGAGGTGTGCATACATCATACAGTAGAGCACCTTGGATGGAGCAGCGTCAGGAAGAGCAGAGAGGGACTGGCTGGGTGGAGATGATTGTTGTGTAGCTTGAAGGAGTTCGGTGGTAACAGATCGAATTTTTGGAATGGCGGAGTATGTTGGAGATTTAGGGTTGTTCTTCTTGGTTTCTTCAATGATTTTCTTAGACAGGACTTCTTTACGTAGAGGGCATTTTGCTGCAAGGGTATGGTGAGTAACCTTGCAGTTGAGGCAGGTAGGAGAGGTAGTGGTAGTGGTAGTGGAACATTCCTTGAAGTTGAAGATTGTATTGGACTGATGAAGCCACTGTGTGGCGAAACGTTTCCTGAATAAAGATTTTCATATGCTGCATAAGTGTCTCAATCTTCAACTTGTCGGTTTTTCAAACCATTCATCATTCCTTGAAGTCATGGTCGTCTTTACCGCAGTTTGTGCAGTACTTCTTTCCTTTCAGAGGACAGTCAGGCGTTGAGTGGTGATAGGAGTAGCAGGTCCAGCATGGCGAGATGTGGGCGAAACGTTCGGGTTCTATGTGACTTGGATGGATATGATAGGAGATAGCTAGGCCGTCAGACAGTGCTCTAGTAGCCATATCGATGTTGGAGAAGGTTAGCTTGATCATTGTAGAGGCGTTGGGGATTTTGGTGATATGTTTAATCGACGCCCAGGTATTTTGTTCCTCGACAGAGGTCTTGAGAACCTCAGTCGATAAAGAAGTGACGAGCTTGTCCAGCCGTTTGACGAAAACGGAACGTTTCGCCAGCAAAAAAGGTGAAGGGGAGATGGTGAACTGTCGGTCTCTGAGGGTTTTCATAGACGTGTCGGCCATTAGCTTTGAGGCTTCATAATCGTCAGTACAGACGACGAAGATTGAGTATTTCGTCGAGTGGATGGCTGTAAATTTAACCTGTAGGAAAGTCTTTACAGCGGCAGCAAGGGCAAGTTTAGTAGAGTCATTTATTACTCCACTGTTGGGTTTGATCCTTACACGGTTTGCAAGCATCATGAAGGAGTAAGACAGGCGCTGGTACGATGATTATAGGTTCCCCTCCCCGACGGGGATTGAAGGAACACTTCCTGAGGTGAGGAGCGACTGTGTCTTGACCGAGTTGAAGACCTGAAATCAACTTGGACTACTTCTACTAGTGAGAATGGCTGGATTTGAGAGGGACCTGACCTCCCAACGACTTCATTCTTACCTCTACTAGTGACCTACATCTCACCTCTTGGCGGTATATAAGGCTCCATCCTGTCACTTCAACTCTTGTGCACCTCAACTTAAAGTCTTCAAAACCAACTCAGGCTTCAAACTCCTTCTTGACAAACATTCCTACGAAGCGTACACCTCAGCGATACCAGACAAAAACTTCTCAACGCAGGCTTCACCATTATTTGGACTCCTGAGCACCGTGGCAAAAGCACAGTCATTGCTAAACACGTAGACTACTCTCTCCTGACAGCCTATGACACAGACAAAGAAGACTTAATAAAAGATATCAGCACTAAGAACAAAGTCTCTGTTTACGATATTTACAGACCCGAAAACTCTACCATTCTCAAAATACGCTGTTCTACTCCTGCTGACGCCTCTACACTCTTCAGTCAAGGAATCTTTGCCAAGACCATCCGCATTCCTCCAAACACTCTCTTCACCCCGAACTTCCACCCAATCACACAATGTCTTAATTGCTACAAATTCGGCCACGACAAAAACACATGCACATCTACACAAGTCTGCTCCAGATTGTAATAAAGTTGGTAGAATTACCGACAATATGTAAAGTAAAAGGACACAAGTGCAACTAATGTGACATTTATTGTGGCAACGTTTCGCTCTCCAGGAGCTTTATCAAGCCATTACAAACAATACATGGACACAGAGGGTATATAAAGGCTCAGAGTGAGGTGAATACTAGTGAGGTACCATTCCGATGTTCACTAGTGGTAGTAGTAGTAGTAGTAGTGGTAGTGACAAAAGCAATTAATTCGTACATGAGTAAAAGGATACAAAAGCTATTACTTGGGTAACATAAAAATAGGTTGGACAAATATAAACTGGAATGAGGCAGGTTGTTTCAGTGTTCACTCTCTGTGCTTTGTGTGGTATAACAGGAGAGACTATGGGATGGCAGGGTTTACAGAACAACGGCAGCTTCACCATCTCCGAAGTCTTAGCAAGAATCCTCCTGAAAACTGTAAACCCTGCCATCACATAGTCTCTCCTGTTATACTACACAAAGCACAGAGAGTGAACACTGAAACAACCTGCCTCATTCCAGTTTATATTTGTCCAACCTATTTTTATGTTACCCAAGTAATAGCTTTTGTATCCTTTTACTCATGTACGAATTAATTGCTTTTGTCACTACCACTACTACTACTACTACTACCACTAGTGAACATCGGAATGGTACCTCACTAGTATTCACCTCACTCTGAGCCTTTATATACCCTCTGTGTCCATGTATTGTTTGTAATGGCTTGATAAAGCTCCTGGAGAGCGAAACGTTGCCACAATAAATGTCACATTAGTTGCACTTGTGTCTGCTCCAGATGTTCAGCAACTGGCCACTTCTGGAATACTTGCAACCTCCCCCTTAAATGTTCTAACTGCGGCGGGTCACACACTGCAGTTGCAAATTCCTGCCCTTCTAGAAAGCACATTCTCTCCTCCCTCAGAGCTAGCCAACCTCCCTCCCTCCCCAACCCCTTCCCTGCACCTCCCTCCCCTTCCTGCCTCCTCTCAACACAGTCACAAAAGACGAAATAGAACCAGAACATTATGAACAACCCTCGGACGACGACGAAGTAGTAGTCGAAGAAGAAACTACAGGCAACAGTTACCTAAGCCAAGCCTTTAATGGGTCTCTAACCTTCTACACCACCCCCAACCTCCCAACCGAAATGAGCGCAGCTGATATGCTCCACTTAATGAAAGATGGAGCTGTTAAGTACACCTGCACCAAACCTCACCAAATTCCTTTTGAAAACGCACTATCTTACCTCGTGACGAATCTGAACTGCTCCAACCTCAGAAAGTCACTCTTCCACATTTCAAAGAGAGACTTCAAAAGACTCAAGAGTGGCTCCATCACCAGCGAAGTGTAGCCAAACACACAACACACTTCCGCAACACACAACGTGAGCCTCCCGACACCTGACGTCCAAACCAGCTCTTTACCTCAGCCTGAAGCATATCAGCCAGCGAGCACTGTCTGCAGTCTGCTCTCTCCTCTATGTCCTCAACATGCCCTCTCTACACTGCCTCGCAGTGCCACGCAGCTGGGTTTAGCCCTGGCTGCTCTTTCATCTACAACTCAAGACCTTCCTCTCACCGACTTTTCTTCGTCTGTCCACACTTCCTCAACCTTGGGTTGCACGTGTGTCTAATTTAACAACGTGTCGGTTCTTTGAACCATTCATCTACAATCCTGTCGGACACTGCAACTTTTTGGGATCTTAATACTTGGGAATTCTTCCCTTGCCTAACCCTTGGGCACGACCTACTTCCACATTGGACAAATGTGATACCACTTTCGACTGCTGCACCTCTCCTGCCATACGGTTTATAAGCTGCTTCTCCGCTCATATGCCGCATTCTATTCAAGATTGATGGACTGACCACATCGACTCAAGGCTGAGGGACTAATTACCTCGTTCTCCTCCTGTTCTTCAAGTTTATCCTTTGTATGGACTGATGAAGCCACTGTGTCACGAAACGTATCCTCAATAAAAATACCCAAGAGTTGCACATGTGTCTAATTTAACAACGTGTCGGTTCTTTGAACCTTTCATCTACTTACTTATACTTCTTGAGATAAATCCAAGTAATCTGTTGGCCTTGTTGCGCACACTAAGGCACTGCTGTCTTGGATTTAGATTTCTGCTTACCATGACTCCCAAGTCCTTTTCACATTCTGTATGATCAAGCTCCACTTCACCTCGAGGGTTATTTTCATTGCCAAGGGCAAGTACCTTACACTTATCCACATTGAACTTCATCTGCCATTTTTCAGACCAAGACATTAATTTGTCCAAATCGTCCTGGAGTTCATTGATATCCTCCTCAGAGCGAATTATACGGCCTATCTTTGTATCATCAGCAAACTTATTCATGTCACTCGTAATCCCTTCATCATGGTCATTAATGTAGGTTATGAACAAGAGAGGGCCTGAAACTAATCCTTGTGGAACGCCACTAGTGACTAATCCCCATTCAGATTTCACTCCATTAATGGTAACTCTCTGCTTTCTATTGGTAAGCCATGCCTCTATCCATGCTAGAACTTTACCTCCTATACCATGAGCTGCAACTTTTCTTAAGAGTCTCTTGTGAGGTACTCTATCGAAGGTTTTACTAAAATCCAAATAAACAATATCATATTCCTTATCACTGTCAACTGCCTCAAATGTTCTATTGAAGAACGTCAGTAAGTTTGTCAGGCAGGAACGACCTCTCGTAAATCCATGCTGAGATTCATTTATGAAGTTATGCTCTTCAAGGTGACTTCTGATAATGTCAGCTATAATTGATTCTAATAACTTGCCCACTATAGATGTCAGGCTTATTGGACGGTAATTTGAAGGAGTGGACTTATCCCCTGATTTGAATACAGGAACCACATTAGCTATCTTCCACAACTATGGCTGTACAACACCAGTAAGGATTATTTATTTTTTTTTATTATCACACTGGCCGATTCCCACCAAGGCAGGGTGGCCCGAAAAAGAAAAACTTTCACCATCATTCACTCCATCACTGTCTTGCCAGAAGGGTGCTTTACACTACAGTTTTTAAACTGCAACATTAACACCCCTCCTTCAGAGTGCAGGCACTGAACTTCCCATCTCCAGGACTCAAGTCCGGCCTGCCGGTTTCCCTGAACCCCTTCATAAATGTTACTTTGCTCACACTCCAACAGCACGTCAAGTATTAAAAACCATTTGTCTCCATTCACTCCTCTCAAACACGCTCACGCATGCCTGCTGGAAGTCCAAGCCCCTCGCACACAAAACCTCCTTTACCCCCACATTGCTCTCAGACATGACATCTCCACTGCCTCCAGCCTTCTCCTCGCTGCAACATTCATCACCCATTCTTCACACCCATATAAGAGCGTTGGTAAAACTATACTCTCATACATTCCCCTCTTTGCCTCCAAGGACAAAGTTCTTTGTCTCCACAGACTCCTAAGTGCACCACTCACTCTTTTCCCCTCATCAATTCTATGATTCACCTCATCTTTCATAGACCCATCCGCTGACACGTCCACTCCCAAATATCTGAATACATTCACCTCCTCCATACTCTCTCCCTCCAATCTGATATCCAATCTTTCATCACCTAATCTTTTTGTTATCCTCATAACCTTACTCTTTCCTGTATTCACCTTTAATTTTCTTCTTTTGCACACCCTACCAAATTCATCCACCAATCTCTGCAACTTCTCTTCAGAATCTCCCAAGAGCACAGTGTCATCAGCAAAGAGCAGCTGTGACAACTCCCACTTTGTGTGTGATTCTTTATCTTTTAACTCCACGCCTCTTGCCAAGACCCTCGCATTTACTTCTCTTACAACCCCATCTATAAATATATTAAACAACCACGGTGACATCACACATCCTTGTCTAAGGCCTACTTTTACTGGGAAATAATTTCCCTCTTTCCTACATACTCTAACTTGAGCCTCACTCTCCTCGTAAAAACTCTTCACTGCTTTCAGTAACCTACCTCCTACACCATACACTTGCAACATCTGCCACATTGCCCGCCTATCCACCCTGTCATACGCCTTTTCCAAATCCATAAATGCCACAAAGACCTCTTTAGCCTTATCTAAATACTGTTCACTTATATGTTTCACTGTAAACACCTGGTCCACACACCCCCTACCTTTCCTAAAGCCTCCTTGTTCATCTGCTATCCTATTCTCCGTCTTACTCTTAATTCTCCTACACCATACACTTGCAACATCTGCCACATTGCCCCCATATCCACCCTGTCATACGCCTTTTCCAAATCCATAAATGCCACAAAGACCTCTTTAGCCTTATCTAAATACTGTTCACTTATATGTTTCACTGTAAACACCTGGTCCACACACCCCCTACCTTTCCTAAAGCCTCCTTGTTCATCTGCTATCCTATTCTCCGTCTTACTCTTAATTCTTTCAATAATAACTCTACCAAACACTTTACCAGGTATACTCAGCAGACTTATCCCCCTATAATTTTTGCACTCTCTTTTATCCCCTTTGCCTTTATACAAAGGAACTATGCATGCTCTCTGCCAATCCCTAGGTACCTTACCCTTTTCCATACATTTATTAAATAATTGCACCAACCACTCCAAAACTACATCCCCACCTGCTTTTAACATTTCTATCTTTATCCCATCAATCCCGTCTGCCTTACCCCCTTTCATTTTACCTACTGCCTCACGAACTTCCCCCACACTCACAACTGGCTCTTCCTCACTCCTACAAGATGTTATTCCTCCTTGTCCTATACACGAAATCACAGCTTCCCTATCTTCATCAACATTTAACAATTCCTCAAAATATTCCATCCATCTTCCCAATACCTCTAACTCTCTATTTAATAACTCTCCTCTCCTATTTTTAACTGACAAATCCATTTGTTCTCTAGGCTTTCTTAACTTGTTAATCTCACTCCAAAACTTTTTCTTATTTTCAACAAAATTTGTTGATAACATCTCACCCACTCTCTCATTTGCTCTCTTTTTACATTGCTTCACCACTCTCTTAACCTCTCTCTTTTTCTCCATATACTCTTCCCTCCTTGCATCACTTCTACTTTGTAAAAACTTCTCATATGCTAACTTTTTCTCCCTTACTACTCTCTTTACATCCACCAATCGCTCCTCTTCCCTCCCGCACCCACTTTCCTGTAACCACAAACTTCTGCTGAACACTCTAACACTACATTTTTAAACCTACCCCATACCTCTTCGACCCCATTGCCTATGCTCTCATTAGCCCATCTATCCTCCAATAGTTGTTTATATCTTACCCTAACTGCCTCCTCTTTTAGTTTATAAACCTTCACCTCTCTCTTCCCTGATGCTTCTATTCTCCTTATATCCCATCTACCTTTTACTCTCAGTGTAGCTACAACTAGAAAGTGATCTGATATATCTGTGGCCCCTCTATAAACATGTACATCCTGAAGTCTACTCAACAGTCTTTTATCTACCAATACATAATCCAACAAACTACTGTCATTTCGCCCTTCATCATATCTTGTATACTTATTTATCCTCTTTTTCTTAAAATATGTATTACCTATAACTAAACCCCTTTCTATACAAAGTTCAATCAAAGGGCTCCCATTATCATTTACACCTGGCACCCCAAACTTACCTACCACACCCTCTCTAAAAGTTTCTCCTACTTTAGCATTTAGGTCCCCTACCACAATTACTCTCTCACTTGGTTCAAAGGCTCCTATACATTCACTTAACATCTCCCAAAATCTCTCTCTCTCCTCTACATTCCTCTCTTCTCCAGGTGCATACACCCTTATTATGACCCACTTTTCGCATCCAACCTTTACTTTAATCCACATAATTCTTGAATTTACACATTCATATTCTCTTTTCTCCTTCCATAAATGATCATTTAACATTACTGCTACCCCTTCCTTTGCTCTAACTCTCTCAGATACTCCAGATTTAATCCCATTTATTTCCCCCCACTGAAACTCCCCTACCCCCTTCAGCTTTGTTTCGCTTAGGGCCAGGACATCCAACTTCTTTTCATTCATAACATCAGCAATCATCTGTTTCTTGTCATCCGCACTACATCCACGCACATTTAAGCATCCCAGTTTTATAAAGTTTTTCTTCTTCTCTTTTTTAGTAAATGTCTACTGGAGAAGGGGTTACTAGCCCATTGCTCCCGGCATTTTAGTCGCCTCATACGACACGCATGGCTTACGGAGGAAAGATTCTTTTCCACTTCCCCATGGACAATAGAAGAAATAAAAAAGAACAAGAGCTATTTAGAAAAAGGAGAAAAACCTAGATGTATGTATATATATATGCATGTGCGTGTCTGTGAAGTGTGACCAAAGTGTAAGTAGGAGTAGCAAGATATCCCTGTTATCTAGCGTGTTTATGAGACAGAAAAAGAAACCAGCAATCCTACCATCATGCAAAACAGTTACTGGTTTCTGTTTGACAGTCATCTGGCAGGACGGTAGTACTTCCCTGGGTGGTTGCTGTCTACCAACCTACTACTACAGTAGTAAGGATGGACGCGTTAAACACACTCGTTAATGGGTGACTAAGCTCCATTTTGCATTCCTTAAGTACCCTGGAAAACAACTCATCGGGTCCCGGGGACTTATTTTGCTTCAGTTTGTCTATCTGTTTAATAACCATGTCCCTCGTGACAGTAATATTAGTTAATTAAAATTCATCAGGAACCAAATAATTGTTAATTACTGGAATCTCATTTACATTTTCCTGTGTAAAAACTGTCAAAAAATAGTCATTAAATAAGGAACACATTTCCAGTTCATTATCTGTCAGCTGTCCATTCCCAATTTTCAGAGGTCCTACTTTTTCCTTCACCTTCGTCCTATACACCTGAAAGAACCTCTTTGGATTAGTCTTTGATTCATTAGCAACTCTAATTTCATAGTCACGTTTAGCCTTTCTAATCCCCTTTTTTACTTATCTTTTAAGCTGAACATATTGGTCAGTAAGGTTAACCTCTCCTCTTCTGATGCGCCTATAAATTCCCCTTTTCTCCCCTAATAGATGCTTTAGCCTCCTGTTAATCCATTTCGGATCGTTATTATTAGACCTAATCTCTCTCTGGGGAATGTATATACTCCGAGCATGTTGCACATTATTAAGAAAAAAATCATAAATGCAGATCCCTTCATAATCATGAGTATGATCATCGTCAATAAAATCGAGATTTGACAGGTGTTCCCTAAGTCCATTGTAATCGGCAGAACGAAAATCTGGGATTTTTACCATATTATCATTATTCTTGTATTCCCAGTTAATGCTGAAAGTGATGGATTTTTGATCACTTGCGCCAAGTTCTTCAGTGATCTCCAGATTATTCACGAGTGTTTCCTTATTTGACAAGACTAGGTCAAGCAAATTATTACCCCTGGTAGGCTCTGTTACACACTGCTTCAGAAAACAGTCTTGAACTGTTTCCAAAAGTCACTGGACTCTAGATTACCAGTCAAAGAATTCCAGTCTATTTGACTAAAGTTAAAATCCCCTACAATCACTACGTTATCGTCCCAAAGAAGTCTCCCTCTATTGTGATCCAAGCCTGGAGGTCGGTATATTACACCTAGAATTAACTTTTCTTGACCCTCTACAAACTCTACCCAAACAGATTCTGTTACTGTTCCATCTATTTTTATACCTGTTTTTATGCAACAGTTAATATTTTCTCGAACGTATAATGCAACTCCTCCCCCCTTCCCACAACATCTATCCACATGGAACAACTTAAACCCTTGAATATCACACTCAGCAATCATATCCCGACTCTTTAAATCATACCACGTTTCAGTTAAAGCAATGACATCGAAGTTCCAAGCACATGCTATCAAACGTAGTTCATTAATCTTATTTCTTGCACTTCGACTGTTAGCATAAAATACCATCATATGTTTTTTCATCTGCACATTTTTCCTATTGATCTTTGTTTTTACACAATTTCTGAAATTATCATTACCTAGGGTTACTTCATGACAGTTACTATTAAGATTCTTAATATCAAAGCATGAGTCAATATATCCATACTCATTTTTTATCATTTCTAAACCCATACCTCTAACTAATCATAGTTTGTAATAAAGTTGGTAGAATTACCGACAATATGTAAAGTAAAAGGACACAAGTGCAACTAATGTGACATTTATTGTGGCAACGTTTCGCTCTCCAGGAGCTTTATCAAGCCATTACAAACAATACATGGACACAGAGGGTATATAAAGGCTCAGAGTGAGGTGCAATACTTGTGAGGTAACATTTCGATGTTCACTAGTGGTAGTAGTAGTAGTAGTAGTAGTAGTAGTAGTAGTAGTAGTAGTAGTAGTAGTAGTAGTAGTAGTAGTAGTAGTAGTAGTAGTAGTAGTAGTAGTAGTAGTAGTAGTAGTAGTAGTGACAAAAGTAATACAATATGATAGAGCAATTAATTCGTACAAGAGTAAAAGGATATAAAAGCTATTACTTGGGTAACATAAAAATAGGTTGGACAAATATAGACTGGAAAGAGGCAGCTTGTTTCAGTGTACACTCTCTGTAATGTGCTTTGTGTAGTATAAGAGGAGAGACTATGTGATGGCAGGGTTTACTGTTTTCAGGAGGATTCTTGCTAAGAATTCGGAGATGGTGAAACTGCCGTTGTTTTGTTTAATTGTATTCGAAACAGCGATCAGTGCTGATTCGAGGCACTTGCGTCTGCGGAAATTAGTTTCTTTGATCACTAGTTGTGCCTGTGTACAACACCGAAATTCCACCAATCATCTCATGAAATTCAGAGACGCACAATTAGTGATCAAAGAAACTAATTTCCGCAGACGCAAGTGCCTCGAATCAACATGTTGGTTCAGAGAACCGACATGTTGATAAATTAGACACATGTGCAACTCTTGGGTATCTTTATTGAGGAAAAGTTTCGCCACACAGTGGCTTCATCAGTCCATACAAAGGAGAATCTTGAAGAACAGGAGGAGAATGAGCTAATCAGTCCCTCAACCTTGAGTCGATGTGGTCAGTCCATCAATCTTGAATAGAATACGGCATACGTGCTGAGAAGGAGCTTATAAACCGTTGGCAGGAGAGGTGCAGCAGTCATAGGTGGTGTAACATTTGTTCAATGTTGAAGTAGGTCGTGCCCAAGAATTAGGCAAGCGAAGAATTCCCAAGTATTAAGATCCCAAGAAGTTGCAGTGTCTGACAGGTTTGTAGATGAATGGTTCAGAGAACCGACATGTTGATAAATTAGACACATGTCGGTTCTCTGAACCATTCATCTACAAACGTGTCGGTTCTTTTGAACCATTCATCTGCAATCCTGTCAGATAGGTCCCCTTAAAAATAACTCTGGGCATCTCACTGACAAGGAGAATGAAATGTGCTCTATTCTTAATAATTATTTTACAGCTCTGTACATCACTAGTGAGGCCTCATTTAGATTATGCTGCTCAGTTTTGGTCAACTTACTACAGGATGGATATATACTTATTAGAGTCTTGACATTGTAGCTACAGTCTTGACACTGTAGCTACAGTCTTGACACTGTAGCTACAGTTGTGATGAATGGTTTGAAAAACCGACAAGTTGAAGATTGAGACACTTATGCAGCATATCTTTATTCAGGAAACGTTTCGCCACTTCAACACTTATCCAACCTTTGGACGAAGACCTACTTCGACTAGTGGATAGTACCACTATGACCTCACCTCCTCCTGCTTCGCCTCACGTCACTACAGTATAGAAGCCACGTCTACGGCCCTATGCTGTACATTCTACAAGATTGATGGACTGAACACATCAACTCCAGGCTGAGGGACTGATTACCTCAAATTACTTCTCTCCTTACACCTTTCTACTTTGTATCGGACTGATGAAGCCACTGTGTGGCGAAACGTTTCCTGAATAAAGATTCCCATATGCTGCATAAGTTCTCAATCTTCAACTGTAGCTACAGTCTTGACACTGTAGCTACAGTCTTGACATACTGTTGCTACAGTCTTGACACTGTAGCTACAGTTTTGACACACTGTAGCTACAGTCTTGGCGGACTGTAGCTACAGTCTTGACACTGTAGCTACTGTCTTGACACACTGTAGCTACAGTCTTGACACTGTAGCTACATTCTTGACACACTGTAGCTACAGTTTTGACACACTGTAGGTACAGTCTTGACACACTGTAGCTACAGTCTTGGCAGACTGTAGCTACAGTCTTGACACTGTAGCTACTGTCTTGACACTGTAGCTACAGTCTTGACACTGTAGCTACAGTCTTGACTCACTGTAGCTACAGTCTTGGCAGACTGTAGCTACTGTCTTGACACTGTAGCCTCTGTCTTGACACTGTAGCTACAGTCTTGACACTGTAGCTACAGTCTTGACACTGTAGCTACATTCTTGACACACTGTAGCTACAGTTTTGACACACTGTAGCTACAGTCTTGACACACTGTAGCTACAGTCTTGGCACACTGTAGCTACAGTCTTGACACTGTAGCTACTGTCTTGACACACTGTAGCTACAGTCTTGACACTGTAGCTACAGTCTTGACTCACTGTAGCTACAGTCTTGACACTGTAGCTACAGTCTTGACACTGTAGCTACAGTCTTGACACACTGTAGCTACAGTCTTGACACTGTAGCTACAGTCTTGACTCACTGTAGCTACAGTCTTGACACTGTAGCTACAGTCTTGACACACTGTAGCTACAGTCTTGACACTGTAGCTACAGTCTTGACACACTGTAGCTACAGTCTTGACACTATAGCTACAGTCTTGACACACTGTAGCTACAGTCTTGACACTGTAGCTACAGTCTTGACACTGTAGCTACTGTCTTGACACACTGTAGCTACAGTCTTGACACTGTAGCTACAGTCTTGACACTGTAGCTACAGTCTTGACTCACTGTAGCTACAGTTTTGACACTGTAGCTACAGTCTTGACACACTGTAGCTACAGTCTTGACACTGTAGCTGCAGTCTTGACACTGTAGCTACTGTCTCGACACACTGTAGCTACAGTCTTGACACTGTAGCTACAGTCTTGACTCACTGTAGCTACAGTCTTGACTCAAAGTAGCTACAGTCTTGACTCACTGTAGCTACAGTCTTGACACTGTAGCTACAGTCTTGACACTGTGGCTACTGTCTTGACACACTGTAGCTACAGTCTTGACACTGTAGCTACAGTCTTGACACTGTAGCTACAGTCTTGACTCACTGTAGCTACAGTTTTGACACTGTAGCTACAGTCTTGACACACTGTAGCTACAGTCTTGACACTGTAGCTGCAGTCTTGACACTGTAGCTACTGTCTCGACACACTGTAGCTACAGTCTTGACACTGTAGCTACAGTCTTGACTCACTGTAGCTACAGTCTTGACTCACTGTAGCTACAGTCTTGACACTGTAGCTGCAGTCTTGACACTGTAGCTACTGTCTCGACACACTGTAGCTACAGTCTTGACACTATAGCTACAGTCTTGACTCACTGTAGCTACAGTCTTGACACACTGTAGCTACAGTCTTGACACTGTAGCTGCAGTCTTGACACTGTAGCTACTGTCTCGACACACTGTAGCTACAGTCTTGACACTGTAGCTACAGTCTTGACTCACTGTAGCTACAGTCTTGACTCACTGTAGCTACAGTCTTGACTCACTGTAGCTACAGTCTTCTCCACTACTAATAACTTGCTTCAAGACTTTATAACTTCAGAATGATTTATGTTATCATCTTCAAATTATGGACACTGGTCAACTATCAATAGGTAGAGAATCTTGTGGTAACTAACAAGTGCAGATGTTCTCTGCTCAGTTTTATATTAATCATTCTCTAAATTGGTTTCTATAAGATACTTTTGGAAAGCCTCTTCTGATGGGCTGTATAATTTCAAAATTTTTTTTGGAATAGTTAATGGAGAGTGTAGTTTCTATTTTGCCACTAATTCTTGATATGGTATAGTAATATTTTGCATTATTTAGATGTATCATGCTTCCTCAAGATGCCTTGATGCTGGTGAGAGTTCTCGATCCAAGTGACTGGATTTATCCTCGCCTTGCTGAGGCGAATATGAATGCCTAACATTCCTCGGGCGCTTTCTCCCGATTAAAATAATTCAGTCCTAAATATATGATGCATCATAAGAAATCGGTAAAACGTTTCTTGGGTTTGAACTGTGTTTATTTTGTATTTTTAACAATAACTTGTGACTGCATTTTCTTGTGGAAAATTACATTTATCTGAATGTAACTCATTATGTACATAACAGTAAATGATAACAAAGAGAATTATTATTTATCAGAGTTACATAGACAAGTAAGAATTTGGGACACCTAGGTCACAAAAAATGTCCCCCTTCGATACCTACCACTGTCATATCCACAAGTTGCTCTAGACCTATTAATTACAAATGAAATGTACATACACCAGGAATTCTTGTTAATATATAAATTTGTGGACTGTATATTAAAATTAATAATTGATTATATATATACAATTTACATAACAGAAGTAGAATATCTTAATATCACTCACCAATTTGACTGGAGATTAATGTGTATCATACTCAGAAAACCTGACTGTCTATACATGAAATAACACTGGCCAGAGTTAAACATAAACAGATTTATCTGAGGTTCCTGAAGCTGTCTTGTCCAGTCGCCTGATATCTCAGGTTATGCAGGAATGCACATCCAACAATTTCGCCTCCTATTTGAGAGGTGTCAGCCCAATTTTACCTCTAGAGCACGAAAAATTCTTCCCATTATTCACTAACGTTTGAGTTCAATTCAAACAACAATGGCGAGTCTCTTCTGCGCAGGCGCAGAGCCTCCCTGTCGGCTCCATTCTCTTCTTTTAAAAATACACTTTTAATCAGGTTTATTTACACAGCATAATATTGGTAAATTATTTTCTACACTTCTTATCGGTTTTTAAGTTTTAGTGTTGATGTATTTTTTCAGAGGAAACTTTCTTTTCATTTAAATTTGTGTAAGTTTTAATGTGTCAAGCAGGCTTGACAAAGTTCCTGGAGAGCGAAACGTTGCCACAGTAAAATGTCACAATAGTTGCACTTGTGTCCTTTTACTTTACATATTGTCGGCAATTCTACCAACATATGTACAAGTTTTAATGTGCCATTTTTTTTCAATGAAACTGTTTTTTCTGAAATACTGGGAATATATTTCCTGTGATCAGAAGTCTGAGTGTTTGACTTTATTGGGTTATCCTATGTAAAATCAACTTAACGTACTTTGATGTGTCTATAACATCCTCAAGACCATTATAAAAAAGTTTGTTATGTACCTAGAGCTTAAATAAAGGTAGCTTATTTTTGGGGTCTATAGCCCCATTTTTTTAAATTATCAAAATTTATGTACTGCTTTTCATTCGATAAGTTCTGAGTGTCGCATCGAATTAGCGTCAACTTATCAATGCTGATAGCTTGATAATGCCACTTCTGGGCGGCTTCAAACTTAATATGCTGGTGTATTTCAGGACATTGATCTCTCTGAGACAACTTAAGAGGCACCTCATTTTCTCTGTCTCCTAATATCATATTTATTTTTCCACTATAATATATCTTGTCCATAATTACTTTTACATTTGCTTTGTTTGTTTCGTAAGTTGAAGTTCAGGATCTTTCCTTAATTCATGGTATAACTTAACAAATTCATGGTATAACTTAACAAATTCATGGTATAACTTAACAATTTCATGGTATAACTTAACAAATTCATGGTATAACTTAACAAATTCATGATATAACTTAAAAAATTCATGGTATAACTTAACAAATTCATGGTATAACTTAACAAATTCATGGTATAACTTAACCAATTCTTGGTATAACTTAACAATTCTTTGATGACAATTGTGTTGCACAGGTCTGTGCTACACAATTGTCCTAAAATATTTGTTAAGTTATACCATGAATTAAGGAAAGATCCTGGACTTCACCTTACGAAACAAAGCAAATGTGATAGTAATTATGGATAAGGTAGACTATAGTGAAAAATAACATATTATTAGAAGACAGGGGAACTGACGTGCCCCTTATACATACCTCTTCACTTTAGCTTCAAGGTTGGTGCATCTTAACAAGAAGAAAAACCAATAAGTTTGGTTCGTGTAGATCATAAATTGTCATTTTTTTTTAAGAAATTGGAATATCAGTTTCCATATGACTTTTGAAAGCCATTTTTGATTACCTTAAACGCACTCTGTGCTATTCTATTCGCGTGCATTGCAGTACAGGGACTGTGGTTATGCAATACGGGGATACATATCTCAGATCATACAGCGACTAATATACATTTAGTTTCATAAAGTTTCCCTGTGACTTTATGTACAAATTGTGTAAAGTTGGTTGTTTAGGTTAACTGAGAACCACTGTAAGGATTAATTGAACTGTTTCTTGAAGTCTGACTCGCTGAAGTTGTATCTCAGGGAATCCAGTAGTGATATGTGAGTCTAGGTTTACGGCTGTAGTTTCAGTATTTAATAAGGTCCACTATGAGAGTTAAGTAATGATCTTTGATGTTCCTCTGTCACTACATGTTCTCTGAGACAATGGTAAGAAATCTAAATACTGAGCACTTAGTGGAGACTTCGGAGTGTACTATATATGTAGCTAGTAGCTCTGTCACGGTTCGAACAGTAGTGTCCCGTATTCTCCCGTGATCAGTGATAGAACATCTCGAACAGATATATCACGTCTTGACCAGTGGAGTCACATTTCGACCAATAGCGTCAAGTGTCAACCAGAGGAGTTTGCTCAGACATGTTGGTGCCAGTGAGTCACTCGTTATCACATATATTTTACTTTTCTCTCTAATCTCAGTGACATCGGGATTAATTCTGCATATTTTCCTGTGAGATAATTACCCCATATGAGGCTTTTAATAAAATGATATTTTTTTTGGTAAAACCTATAAACGCTGATAAATTTATTAACATATCAAACATACTCAAACTTATTCCAAAAACGCCCCCAAAGAACCATCATAAGCGCCAGTGGTGTCTGTACAGAGGTTGTCACAGGTGTCTGTGGTGTTCTCACAGATGAGAGATTGTGTGTTAAAGACCTCGTTTTCGGGGCAAAGAAATAAAGCCACATCAGGAGGGTTGCAGTACAAGTAGCCATGACAGTTGTGTGGATTAGGAATCCTGCCCTCAGCCACGCAGTACACGTCACAGGGGTCACAAAGGTCGTAGCAAACAGTCGGGTCATCGGTACATCCATAATTCTCGAAGTTGAAATACGGAGTAGCAGTCGGACATTCTACTTCCTGAGGACCTGTTTCAAGGCAGATTTCATATTTGCTACAATCCAGTGTTGACGGAATTAACGTGCCTGGAATACACAGAAAATGTATGCAGTTATGGAAATAATTAGCTCATATTAATTGCCTATTTATTTATTTTCAAAGAGAACCCGAAATATTGAAAATTTTATTGATATTCAAATTACTGGAGAATTTTCTATAATAATTTAATCTTAAGATATAATTATTATTATTATCATTATTATTATTATTATTATTATTATTATTATTGTTATTATTATTATCATTATTACTGTTGTTGCTGTTGTTGTTGTTGTTATTATTATTAGATTTATTTATTATTATTATTATTATTATTATTATTATTATTAAGAATAGCAAGTACCAAAGGAACACTGAAATGTTACCTATTAAAGCGACAGCGAGAGAGAGAGAGAGAGAGACATACATACAGACAGAGACAGATAACGAAATAAAAACATATTAGAATGCTTGTAAGATAACGTGACCATCCTGACCTGGAGTCTCACACTGGATGACACACGGGCTGCAGAGACCTTTACAATAGTCGGCAGAAGGATTTATCGTCTGACATTGCCTCACACTTTCAGCTGAATTGAAGAAATACCTGAAGAAGACAACTGTGCATCACTCCCGGATATACAGTGTTTTCCCTCATATAAGGCGCACGACAGAAGTATAGAGGTAAATCATTAATTATATTCAAGGGTTAATTACGCTCTTACTTCACACTAAAGTGTAACCAGAAGTCAGCCCTTAACCCTGACCTTGGGCATATAAGGCGCAGGATGATTTTCAAGATTTTTGGTGGTATGTATCACACAGTAAAGACTGATAGGATGTATCACACAATATAACTTGTAGCATGTATCACACATTAAAGACTGGTAGCATGTATCACACAATATAAGACTGGATGGATGTGTCACACAATATAAGGCTGGTAGGATGTATCACACAGTAAAGACTGGTAGGATGTATCACGTAATATAAGGCTGGTAGAGTGTATCACACAGTATAAGACTGGTAGGATGTATCACACAAAATAAGACTGGCAGGATGTATCACACAAAATAAGACTGGCAGCATGTATCACACAATATATGGCTGGAAGGATGTATCACACAGTATAAGACTGGTAGGTAGTATCACGACTGATAGGATGTTTCACACAGGGTAAGATTGGTAGGATGCATCACAGAGGTTAAGACTGGTAGGATGTATCTCACAGGATAAGACTGTTAGGATATATCACGCATTATAAGAGTGGTAGGTAGTATCACACAGTACAAGACTGGTAGGATGTATCACACAGGATAAGATTGGTAGGATGGATCACACAATATAAGACTGGAAGGATGAATCACAGAGGATAAGGCTGGTAGGATGTATCACACAATATAAGACTTGTAGGATGTATCAAACAATACAAGACTGGTAGGATGTATCACACAGTACAAGGCTGGTAGGATGTATCACACAATACAAGACTGGTAGGATGTATCACACAGTACAAGGCTGGTAGGATGTATCACAAAAGATAAGACTGGTAGGATGTATCACAAAATATAAGACTGGTATTATGCATCACATAATATAAGACTGGTAGGATGCATCACACATGCTAAGACTGGTAGAATGTATCACATAATATAAGACAGGTAGGATGTATCACACAGGGTAAGACTGGTAGGATGTATCACATAATATAAGACTAGCAGAAAGTATCACAGAGGATAAGACTGGTAGAATGTATCACATAATATAAGACAGGTAGGATGTATCACACAGGGTAAGACTGGTAGGATGTATCACATAATATAAGACTAGCAGAAAGTATCACAGAGGATAAGACTGGTAGAATGTATCACACAATATAAGACTGGTAGGGTGTAACACACAGTATAAGACTGGCAGGATGTATCACATAGTATAAGACAGGTAGGAAGCATCACACAATATAAGACAGGTAGGATGTATCACACAGTATAATACTGGTAAGATGTTTCACACAGTATAAGACTGGTAGGATGTATCATTCAATATAAGACAGGTAGGATGTATTACACAATATGAGACTGGTAGGATGTATCACACAGTAAAGATTGGTGGAATGTATCACACAATGCAAGACTGGTATGATGTATCACACAGTAAAGACTGGTAGGATGTATCACACAATATAAGACTTGTAGGATGTATCACACAGTACAAGGCTGGTAGGATGTATCACACAAGATAAGACTGGTAGGATGTATCACATAATATAAGACGAGTAGGATGTATCACACCGGATGTGACTGGTAGAACGTATCACACAGGGTAAAACTGGTAGAATATATCACACAGGGTAAGACTGGTAGGATGTATCACATAATATAAGACTGGTAGGATGTATCACACAGGGTAAGACTGATAGAATGTGTCATATAATATAAGACTGGTAGGATGTATCACATAATATAAGACTGGTAGGATGTATCACACAGAGTAAGACTGGTAGAATGTATCACACAGGGAAAGACTGGTAGGATGTATCACACAATATAAGACTGGTAGATTATATCACACAGGGTAAGACTGGGGGATGTATCACATAATATAAGACTGGTAGAATGTATCACACAGGGTAAGACTGGTAGGATGTATCACACAATATAAGACTGGTAGATTATATCACACAGGGTAAGACTGGGGGATGTATCACATAATATAAGACTGGTAGAATGTATCACACAGGGTAAGACTGGTAGGATGTATCACACAATATAAGACTGGTAGATTATATCACACAGGGTAAGACTGGGGGATGTATCACATAATATAAGACTGGTAGAATGTATCACACAGGGTAAGACTGGTAGGATGTATCACACAATATAAGACTGGTAGGATGTATCACACAGTATAAGACTGGTAGGATGTATCACACAATATAAGACTGGTAGAATGTATCACACAGGGTAAGACTGGTAGGATGTATCACACAATATAAGACTCGAAGGATGTATCACACAGGGTAAGACTGGTAGGATGTATCACACAATATAAAACTTGTAGGATGTATCACACAATGTAAGACTGGTAGAATGTATCACACAGGGTAAGACTGGTAGGATGTATCACACAGAATAAGACTGGTAGGATGTATCACACAGAATAAGACTCGTAGGATGTATCACACAGGGTAAGACTGGTAGGATGTATCACACAATATAAACTTGTAGGATGTATCACACAATGTAAGACTGGTAGGATGTATCACACAGTATAAGACTAGTAGCTTAAGAATTGCATACAATACTGACAAGATGAGATTAAGACACATGTGCAACATCTGGGTATCTTTGTTGTAGACGTTTCGCCATCCAGTGCCTTTATCAATATAAATTCCAGGACACAACTTGACAGTAGAACTATGTACAGAAGATGAGGTAATCAGTCCCTCACCCTTGGAGTAGGTGCGAAGAGCACCCTAATCAGTCCCTCAACCTTGGAGTAGGTGCGAAGAGTACCGTAGTCGCGTAGATGAATCTTCACGACTACGGTGCTCTTCGCACCTACTCCAAGGTTGAGGGACTGATTACCTCATCTTCTGTACATAGTTCTACTGTCAAGTTATGTCCTGGAATTTGTATTGATAATGCCACTGGAAGGCGAAACGTCTACAACAAAGATACCCAGATGTTGCACATGTGTCTTAATTTCATAAGACTGGTAGGATGTATTACAAAGTATAAGATTGGTAGGATGCATCACACAGTATAAGACTGGTAGGATGTATCACACAATATAAGACTGGTAGGATGTATCACACAATATAAGACTGGTAGGGTGTGACACACAGTATAAGACTGGCAGGATGTATCATATAGTATAAGACAGGTAGGATGCATCACACAATATAAGACAGGTAGGATGTATCACACAGTATAATACTGGTAAGATGTGTCACATAGTATAAGACTGGTAGGATGTATCATTCAATATAAGACAGGTAGGATGTATCACACAATATAAGACTGGTAGGATGTATCACACAGTAAAGAATGTATCACACAGGATAAGATTGGTAGGATGTATCACACAGGGTAAGACTGGTAGGATGTATCACACAATATAAGACTGATACGATGTATCACACCGAATAAGACTGGTAGTATGTATCACACAATATAAAACTGGTAGGATGTATCACACAGCATGAGAGTGGTAGGATGCATTACACGGCATAAGACTGGTAGGATGTATCACACAGTATAAAACTGGTAGGATGTATCACACAGTATGAGACTGGTAGGATGTACCACACAGTATAAGACTGGTAGAATGTATCACAAAATATAAGACTGGTAGGATGTATCACACAGTATAAGTCTGGTAGGATATATCACACAGTTTAAGACTGTTAGGATGTATCACACAGTATAAGACTGGTAGGATTTATCACACAGTATAAGACTGGTAGGATGTCTCACATAGTATAAGACTGGTAGGATGTATCACACAATATAGGACTGGTAGGATGTATCACACAGTATAGGACTGGTAGGATGTATCACACAGTGTAAGACTGGTAGGATGTATCACACAGTGTAAGACTGGTAGGATGTATCACACAGTATAATACTGGAAGGATGTATCACACAGTATAGGACCGGTAGGATGTATCACACAGTATAGGACTGGTAGGATGTATCACACAGTTTAAGACTGTTAGGATATATCACACAGTGTAAGACTGGTAGGATGTATCACACAGTATATGACTGGTAGGATGTATGACAGAGTATAGGACTGGTAGGATGTATCACACAGTATAGGACTGGTAGGATGTATCACACATTATAAGACTGGTAGGATGTATCACACAGTATAGGACTGGTAGGATGTATCACACAGTGTAAGACTGGTTGGATGTATCACACAGTATAGGACTGGTAGGATGTATCACACAGTATAGGACTGGTAGGATGTATCACACAGTGTAAGACTGGTAGGATGTATCACACCGTATAGAACTGATAGGATGCATAACACAGTATAGGACTGGTAAGATGTATCACACAGTATAGAACTGGTATGATGTATCACACAGTATAGGACTGGTTGGATGTATCACACAGTATAAGACTGGTAGGATGTATCACACAGTGTAAGACTGGTAGGATGTATCACACAGTATAGGACTGGTAGGATGTATCACACAGTATAGGACTGGTAGGATGTATCACACAGTATAGGACTGGTAGGATGTATCACACAGTATAAGACTGGTAGGATGTATCACACAGTATAGGACTGGTAGGATGTATCACACAGTGTAAGACTGGTAGGATGTATCACACAGTGTAAGACTGGTAGGATGTATCACACAGATACAGATACTAATGCCGGAAAAAAAATCCCCCCCCAGTACCAACAATACCACCAGTCCGATAACATTCTTCTTTGCAAATATACAGGGTCTAAAGCCAGCAACAAACAACAAAATACCTTTCATCCGTGGACTGCTTGCAGAGGCAAAGGCAATGTTCGCGGCTTTCACTGAGACCCACATAAAGGATCACTTGGACAATGAAATATGGATCCCAGGTTACAACCTATACAGATGTGACAGAGTGAACAGGCAAAAGGCGGGGTTGGCCTGTACATTGCAGAGTCACTTGTTTGCACAGAACTGCTTAATGCCTCAAATGACGTAGTGGAAGTTTTAGCAGTAAAGGTCGAGAACCAAAACCTAGTCATTGTGGTAGTCTACAAGCCTCCGGATGCAACATCCCAGCAATTCCAGGAACAGCTGTTAAAAATTGACCACTGTCTGGAAAATCTTCCAGCTCCTGCACCCAACATCTTGCTCCTGGGGGATTTCAACTTAAGGCACCTAAAATGGAGGAATATAGCAAATAATATTGTTGCAGTAATAACACCAGGAGGCAGCTCTGATGAAAACTCACACTCACACGAGCTTTTAAATCTCTGCACAAAATTCAATTTAAACCAGCAAATAATAGAGCCTACTAGACTGGAGAATACACTAGACCTCATATTCACTAACAATGATGATCTGATAAGAAATGTCACCATATCAAAAACAATATACTCAGATCACAACATAATTGAGGTTCAGACATGTATGCGAGGAGCCCCAGACCGACAAAATGAGACTAGTCACGAGGGAGCATTCACCAAATTCAACTTCAATAACAAAAACATAAAGTGGGACCAAGTAAACCAAGTCCTAACCGATATAAGCTGGGAAGATATACTAAGCAACACAGACCCAAACTTATGCCTAGAACAGATTAACTCGGTGGCACTCGATGTATGCACAAGGCTTATTCCTCTAAGAAAAAGGAGGAGTAGATGTAAAATAGAAAGAGACAGGCGCTCCCTTTACAGGCGACGGAAAAGAATAACAGAGCGGCTAAAAGAGGTCAATATATCTGAAATGCGCAGGGAGACACTGGTCAGAGAAATAGCAAGCATCGAACTTAAGCTAAAAGAATCCTTTAGGAGTCAGGAATCGCGGGAAGAACTAAAAGCTATAAATGAAATCGAAAGAAACCCAAAGTATTTCTTCTCCTATGCCAAATCAAAATCGAGAACAACGCCCAGTATTGGGCCCCTACTTAAACAAGATGGGTCCTACACAGATGACAGCAAGGAAATGAGTGAGCTACTCAAGTCCCAATATGACTCAGTTTTTAGCAAGCCGCTAACCAGACTGAGAGTCGAAGATCAAAATGAATTTTTTATGAGAGAGCCACAAAATTTGATTAACACAAGCCTATCCGATGTTATCCTGACGCCAAATGACTTCGAACAGGCGATAAATGACATGCCCATGCACTCTGCCCCAGGGCCAGACTCATGGAACTCTGTGTTCATCAAGAACTGCAAGAAGCCCCTATCACGAGCCTTTTCCATCCTATGGAGAGGGAGCATGGACACGGGGGTCGTCCCTCAGTTACTAAAAACAACAGACATAGCCCCACTCCACAAAGGGGGCAGTAAAGCAACAGCAAAGAACTACAGACCAATAGCACTAACATCCCATATCATAAAAATCTTTGAAAGGGTCCTAAGAAGCAAGATCACCACCCATCTAGAAACCCATCAGTTACACAACCCAGGGCAACATGGGTTTAGAACAGGTCGCTCCTGTCTGTCTCAGCTACTGGATCACTACGACAAGGTCCTAAATGCACTAGAAGACAAAAAGAATGCAGATGTAATATATACAGACTTTGCAAAAGCCTTCGACAAGTGTGACCATGGCGTAATAGCGCACAAAATGCGCGCTAAAGGAATAACAGGAAAAGTCGGTCGATGGATCTATAATTTCCTCACTAACAGAACACAGAGAGTAGTCGTCAACAGAGTAAAGTCCGAGGCAGCTACGGTGAAAAGCTCTGTTCCACAAGGCACAGTACTAGCTCCCATCTTGTTTCTCATCCTCATATCCGACATAGACAAGGATGTCAGCCACAGCACCGTGTCTTCCTTTGCAGATGACACCCGAATCTGCATGACAGTGTCTTCCATTGCAGACACTGCAAGGCTCCAGGCGGACATCAACCAAATCTTTCAGTGGGCTGCAGAAAACAATATGAAGTTCAACGATGAGAAATTTCAATTACTCAGATATGGTAAACATGAGGAAATTAAATCTTCATCAGAGTACAAAACAAATTCTGGCCACGAAATAGAGCGTAACACCAACGTCAAAGACCTGGGAGTGATTATGTCGGAGGATCTCACCTTCAAGGACCATAACATTGTATCAATCGCATCTGCTAGAAAAATGACAGGATGGATAATGAGAACCTTCAAAACTAGGGAGGCCAAGCCCATGATGACACTCTTCAGGTCACTTGTTCTATCTAGGCTGGAATATTGCTGCACTCTAACAGCACCTTTCAAGGCAGGTGAAATTGCCGACCTAGAAAATGTACAGAGAACTTTCACGGCGCGCATAACGGAGATAAAACACCTCAATTACTGGGAGCGCTTGAGGTTTCTGAACCTGTATTCCCTGGAACGCAGGAGGGAGAGATACATGATTATATACACCTGGAAAATCCTAGAGGGACTAGTACCGAACTTGCACACGAAAATCACTCACTACGAAAGCAAAAGACTTGGCAGACGATGCACCATCCCCCCAATGAAAAGCAGGGGTGTCACTAGCACGTTAAGAGACCATACAATAAGTGTCAGGGGCCCGAGACTGTTCAACTGCCTCCCAGCACACATAAGGGGGATTACCAACAGACCCCTGGCAGTCTTCAAGCAGGCACTGGACAAGCACCTAAAGTCAGTTCCTGATCAGCTGGGCTGTGGCTCGTACGTTGGTTTGCGTGCAGCCAGCAGCAACAGCCTGGTTGATCAGGCGCTGATCCACCAGGAGGCCTGGTCACAGACCGGGCCGCGGGGGCGTTGACCCCCGAAACTCTCTCCAGGTAAACTCCAGGTAAACACAGTGTAAGACTGGTAGGATGTATCACACAGTGTAAGACTGGTAGGATGTATCACACAGTATATGAGTGGTAGGATGTATCACACAGTATAGGACTGGTATTATGTATCACACATTGTGAGACTGGTAGGATGTATCACACAGTATAGGACTTGTAGGATGTATCACACAGTATATGACTGGTAGGATGTATCACACAGTATAGGACTGGTAGGATGTATCACACAGTATAAGACTGGTAGGATGTATCACACAGTGTAAGACTAGTAGGATGTATCACACCGTATAGGACTGGTAGGATGTATAACTCAGTATAGGACTGGTAAGATGTATCACACAGTATAGGACTGGTAGGATGTATCACACAGTATAGGATTGGTAGGATGTATCACACAGTATAAGACTGGTAGGATGTATCACACAGTGTAAGACTGGTAGGATGTATCACACAGTGTAAGACTGGTAGGATGTATCACACTGTATAGGACTGGTAGGATGTATAACTCAGTATAGGACTGGTAAGATGTATCACACAGTATAGGACTGGTAGGATGTATCACACAGTATAGGATTGGTAGGATGTATCACACAGTATAAGACTGGTAGGATGTATCACACAGTGTAAGACTGGTAGGATGTATCACACAGTATAGGACTGGTAGGATGTATCACGCAGTATAGGACTGGTAGGATGTATCACACAGTATAGAACTGGTAGGATGTATCACACAGTATAAGACTGGTAGGATGTATCACACAGTGTAAGACTAGTAGGATGTATCACACAGTGTAAGACTGGTAGGATGTATCACACAGTGTAAGACTGTTAGGATGTATCACACAGTGTAAGACTGGTAGGATGTATCACACAGTGTAAGACTGGTAGGATGTATCACACAGTGTAAGACTGGTAGGATGTATCACACAGTGTAAGACTGGTAGGATGTATCACACAGTGTAAGACTGGTAGGATGTATCACACAGTATAAGACTGGTAGGATGTATCACACAGTGTAAGACTGGTAGGATGTATCACACAGTGTAAGACTGGTAGGATGTATCACACAGTATAAGACTGGTAGGATGTATCACACAGTGTAAGACTGGTAGGATGTATCACACAGAATAAAACTGGTGAAATGCTCTAAAAAATCAGATGAAAGACATACTTTTAGATCTAGTTTTGTGCATAGATTATAAATACTTATAGTTTCCTATATATGCTGATCTGCAATCCAATATGAAAATCAACTTCTCATTTCTAGTTAGTTATTATTTGTCATTCACTTGTGTGTAGATACTTTGTCTGTTGTCCGTGACGAGTTAAATTTTGTTGATTCGCCGGTACTCTCCCGGCCCGGGTCTTTTCCAGATTGTGACCCGGCCTTGGCTCCTTGTCTTGGGAGTGTCTGAGATCTATGTCTACTATGGGAGGAGGTATAAGTACCTCCTCATCTTCTGGGACCAGCTGTCTCCAGGCCTAGCCACATTCCCCGCCCTCATGGGGCTCGTAGGGAGAAGCTAGACCTCTGGTCTGCCATCTTCCCCGTCCCAGGGGGGCTCGTGTGAATGGCAGTCTTGTGAGCTGCAGGTGGTAGCAACCTCTGGCTCTGGTACCTTCCCTGCCCTAGGAGGGCTCGTAGGAATGATATTTTGTTTTGGGGAGTTAAGAAACGGCAGTCATCAGGCAGATTGAGAATTATCAGTGCCATGAGCGATGGTGTTGGTGGTAGTGATGGAAATTTGTGGTAACAAGCATTGCTTCTAGGAATTTCATGAAATGTTTATTGGTGCTGTGGTGTATGGTGGTACAGACATTTAAGCAATTTCTTTGAAAGAGTATTTTTAATCGTGTTTTTTTTTTTTTAAGTTCTAAAACGT
Organism: Cherax quadricarinatus; assembly: GCF_038502225.1. NCBI lineage: Eukaryota > Metazoa > Arthropoda > Malacostraca > Decapoda > Parastacidae > Cherax > Cherax quadricarinatus. Next base: position 15,419,204 of record NC_091376.1, read on the forward strand.
TTCTCACATAACGAAATATTTATCTCATCCCGGATATAATATGACGTAGATGCCGGAGTTGGATTCCTGAGTTGTGTTCCTCGTCGTTTTATCGATTTTCATGGTGTTGGAAGCAATGCTAGCAATGTACGTGTTACTTTTAGCAATTTAACCTAACTGAACCTAACTGGACCTAACCTAACATAACCTAGCTAAACAAATTCTAAGAAATATTTTCCATATTTGTGCATTTGTTAATAGATTTTTTGCTTGAATGGGAGTGTCCTTGGGAGAGGGGGAAGGTCCTGGGAAAGTTTGGTTTAAATAGGTAAGTAAGTTTATTCAGGTATACACAAATACAGTTACATAGATTATCATACACGGCAGCATGCGTGTAGAGAACCTGGGATAACCCATGAAAGTCACGCTAAATGAATTGGGAGATACTTATATGCGTATATACACCGAGAGACTCACCTGTGGCTAAGTAAAATATGTCGTCTATGCAGTAGACTTCATCAGTGGAATACAGATGCAACTATTATGGTGACAATAGAAACAGTGGAGAGATAAAGACGAGATCAATCCATCAACCTTGAAGAGGTGGTCAGTCCCTTTCCACTGCAGCTTCTCTCTCCATAACCAGCCACCTCTGTGTTCGACTGAAGAAGCCTACTGTGTAGGCGAAAAGTTTCGGAATAAAGATACTTAACTATTGTACAAATTTCTTACTTATCTCCTTGTCGGTAATGAATACCATAATTATCTTGATACACACCTGTTTATGTAACATAATCACAGGTAAGTAATATCTTTATATGCAATTTAATCACTTTGAAAGGGAACTGTAATCTATATGGTGTTGTGATTTCAAAATAAAATTTCTTGAATGATTGAGAAATGAATGTTGTAAGTGTTGTTATATACGTGTTGTTATATACAGTGAGAGATGGATATGTTTGTAGACATATGCAACGAATGTATTGTTTATGTGTGGTTTAGAAAGACACGTAAGCAAACACTATAACATATTTATTAGAAAACGTTTCGGTCCTGGGACCTTGAGAAGTGATCAAGGTCCCAGGACCGAAACGTTTTCTAATAAATATGTTATAGTGTTTGCTTACGTGTCTTTCTAAACCAACTTGTCGGTATTTATTACCAAGGTTTATACCATTGTTTATGTGTACCATATTTATAACTATATACATTGAGGGATATATACAGAGTTGAATAAATACAATTCTGATATTTTATTTTGTTCATGAGAAACTGTAAACCCGTTAGGGTCATATAGCACTCTACTATCATGCTGACCAGCGCGTAATTCTACATATATAAACACATAGAAAAGTATAATTGGACTCACCCTTCTTCGCACTGGAGGGGTAAGACAGACGGCTCTATGGGGAGGACACCGTCTCCATCTGGGTCGCTACAGACATAATACTGAAGACAATTGGTTGGGTTTTTAACCAGGTCTCCCTCTTTCCTGCCTGTGCAGTCAGGTACACACAGCTGTGATGACGCCCGGACTGCCTGGGAAAACAGGGAACGAGACACATGTATACTTGGAAGGTGGAGGTAGACACAAAAACACTTCACCCACACTCACATATAGTGCTACAGGCAGTAGTGTTGACACAAGTGATGCTTGAGGGGCAACGAGCAGCAAGTCAGTGCTATAGGCAGCTGTGTTGACACAAGTGATGCTTGAGTGAGCGGCAGCGAGCAGCGAGTCAGTGCTGGAGGCAGCAGTGTTTTGTCACAGTTTATGTAGAAAAGTTATTAACAACAGGTCAAGGTTGTGACCAGTGAAGACGCACGATGGCTGTAGTGTAGTGATCAAGTTGTTAATGAGCGATTTGGAAAAAAAGATAAAACAATTAGTATAATAAACTCCATGTTATGACCATAATAATAAAGAAAAAGTGTGAATAATAATAATAATAATAATAATAATAATAATAATAATAATAATAATAATAATAATAATAATAATAATATCTTTGTTTTTACAAGTACATGTACAAGGTATACAGACCATAGTTAACATCAATGACATACTACTATATAGAAAGCCCTTTGTTATGGACAACATTTCGGGCAAATTAGGTCAAGTTTGTCCCTGGATGCGACCCACACTTGTCGACTAACACCCAGGTACCCATTTTGTCCTAATGGGTGAACATAGACAACCGGTGTAAGGAAACACGCCCAATGTTTCAACCTTCGCCGGGAATCGAACCCGGACGTCACCACGATATGGGCCAGGATATGGGCCACCGGGCCTAATGATGGGATTGGATCAGTGACAAAACTGGAATGTGTGATAAAAGAAAAGAAAATAAGTGACATAGACATCGTATGACATTGTCAGAAGTCACCACGAGAGTTACAACTTGCCTTTTGACTACGAGACGTCAGATACTACTGCGTATGTGGGAGAAATTTGGTCGTTGTGATTGTTTTTAGTGTGTCGTCCGGCTGGACATGTAGCATCACTCTCCCTACCTTTGAGTGCCAAGGGATAAGTAGCGGTAACCCTGACAGTATATTTAGTAAACTATTAGGATAACTAAATAATTAGAACTAATTTTAAACTGTAAGGGCAGTGACGAGTGTATCTATGGGTGTTTTTAAAAGATCTCAGGTGAACCTGTAAGAAATATAATAGTAATTACTCACATATATATTAATTATGAACAGTGAGAGAAAATATCAAACACTTCAGAAAAGTGGAGCAGCAGCCTAGCATGACAGTGACTAACTTTCAAATACATGGGTAGTGTTGAGTGTACCTTTGGTACATTCTCTCTCTCTCTCTCTCTCTCTCTCTCTCTCTCTCTCTCTCTCTCCCCACACACACACACACACGCACGAGGACCAGGCAGAACTATAAAGGGATCTGACAGGCTGCAGGTCTGGTCCAGCAACTGGCTCCTGGAGTTCAACCCCACCAAATGCCAAGTCATGAAGATCGAAGAAGGGCAAAGAAATTCGCAGATGGAGTACAGTCTACCTGGAGTTTACCTGGAGAGAGTTCCGGGGGTCAACGCCCCCGCGGCCCGGTCTGTGACCAGGCCTCCTGGTGGATCAGAGCCTGATCAACCAGGCTGTACTGCTGGCTGCACGCAAACCAACGTACGAGCCACAGCCCGGCTGGTCAGGTACCGACTTTAGGTGCTTGTCCAGTGCCAGCTTGAAGACTGCCAGGGGTCTGTTGGTAATCCCCCTTATGTATGCTGGGAGGCAGTTGAACAGTACCGGGCCCCTGACACTTATTGTATGGTCTCTTAACGTGCTAGTGACACCCCTGCTTTTCATTGGGGGGATGTTGCATCGTCTGCCAAGTCTTTTGCTTTCGTAGTGAGTGATTTTCGTGTGCAGGTTCGGTACTAATCCCTCTAGGATTTTCCAGGTGTATATAATCATGTATCTCTCCCACCTGCGTTCCAGGGAATACAGGTTCAGGAACCTCAAGCGCTCCCAGTAATTGAGGTGTTTTATCTCCGTTATGCGCGCCATGAAGGTTCTCTGTACATTTTCTAGGTCAGCAATTTCACCTGCCTTGAAAGGTGCTGTTAGTGTGCAGCAATATTCCAGCCTAGATAGAACAAGTGACCTGAAGAGTGTCATCATGGGCTTGGCCTCCCTAGTTTTGAAGGTTATCATTATCCCTCCTGTCATTTTTTTAGCAGATGCGATTGATACAATGTTATGGTCCTTGAAGGTGAGATCCTCCGACATGATCACTCCCAGGTCTTTGACGTTGGTGTGTCGCTCTATTTTGTGGCCAGAATTTGTTCTGTACTCTGATGAGGATTTAATTTCCTCGTGTTTACCATATCTGAGTAATTGAAATTTCTCATCGTTGAACTTCATATTGTTTTCTGCAGCCCACTGAAAGATTTGGTTGATGTCCGCCTGGAGCCTTGCAGTGTCTGCAATGGAAGACACTGTCATGCAGATTCGGGTGTCATCTGCAAAGGAAGATACGGTGCTGTGGCTGACATCCTTGTCTATGTCAGATATGAGGATGAGGAACAAGATGGGAGCGAGTACTGTGCCTTGTGGAACAGAGCTTTTCACCGTAGCTGCCTCGGACTTTACTCTGTTGACTACTACTCTCTGTGTTCTGTTAGTGAGGAAATTATAGATCCATCTACCAACTTTTCCTGTTATTCCTTTAGCACGTATTTTGTGCGCTATTACGCCATGGTCACACTTGTCGAAGGCTTTTGCAAAGTCTGTATATATTACATCTGCATTCTTTTTGTCTTCTAGTGCATCTAGGACCTTGTCGTAGTGATCCAATAGTTGAGACAGACAGGAGCGACCTGTTCTAAACCCATGTTGCCCTGGGTTGTGTAACTGATGGGTTTCTAGATGGGTGGTGATCTTGCTTCTTAGGACCCTTTCAAAGATTTTTATGATATGGGATGTTAGTGCTATCGGTCTGTAGTTCTTTGCTATTGCTTTACTGCCCCCCTTGTTGAGTGGGGCTATGTCTGTTGTTTTTAGGGGCTAAGGACTACAAACCTTACTCAAGGAGAAGGACCTTGGGGTGAGTATAACACCAGGCACATCTCCTGAGATGCACATCAACCAAATAACTGCTGCAGCTTACGGGCGCCTAGCAAACCTAAGAACAGAATTCTGACATCTTAGGGAATCGTTCAGGGCCCTGTAGACTGTGTACGTTAGGCCCTTATTGGAGTATGCAGCACCAGTTTGGAACCCACACCTAGCCAAGCATGTAAGGAAGCTATAGAAAGTGTAAAGGTTTGCAACTAGAATGATCCCGGAGCTAAGGGGTATACCCTACGAGGAGAGGTTAAGGGAAATCGATCTGAGGACATTGGAGAATAGGAGAGGTAGGGGGGATAGGATAGCGACATACAAAATACTGAGAGGAATCGACACGGTGGACAGAGACAGGATGTGGACACAGCAACAAGGGGTCATTGTTGGAAGCTGAAGACCCAGGTGAATCACAGGGATCTTAGGAAATATTTCTCCAGTGACAGAGTTGTCAGAAAGTGCAATAGTCTAGGAAGTGATGTAGTGGAGGCAGGACCAATACATAGCTTTAAGGAGAGGTATAATAAAGCTCCTGGAGCAGGAAGAGTGACCTAGTAGCGTCCAGCGAAGGGGAAGGGCCAGGAGCTGTGACTCGACCCCTGTAACCACAATTAGGTGAGAACTAGGTGAGTACACACACACACACACACACCCTGTGATGTAGGTCAACTGTGCTTGTGAGGTCAAAGGTAGACCTAACCAACTAGTGTAAATTGTCACCTTGGAAGGGAAGTGTTAGAAATGTAGCAAGACACCTGGCGCCGTCTCGGCCTCAGGTCTTTTGTTCTTGATGGTGACAGTCAGGAGTGGTTAGTGACTCTGGTGTGAAAACATGTGGTGTGCACCTCATGGGGGTGAACCCCAAAACCTAGAGTTTAGGATGGGTACTTTAAGGACCACATAAGCTCTAGGAAACAGCTAGAGAGGAAATTCAGGCAGAGCCCTTGCCTGCGTTAAGAGCTCTGGGCGAGGGGCTAGAGGCTCTGGGGGAGACTTTAGGTCTGCTCTAGCTGGGAGTAGAGAGCTCTGGAGAGAGCTGGGAGCTCTGGGAAGATATCTGTCTTCAGTGTGGGTCTTGAGACCCGTGGCTAGTGAGTTCCTCAGATGAACCGCCCTACTGCACATGTATTGTAAGATATATTCACTTTTGTCTCACTGTTTATGTACAATCCCCATTTATCTAAATCCAATCCTGTTTTCCTGTTCCAGATTATATTACTGTACAAAAACTTAGAAATAAAACTGAGTGGAATAGTAACATTTACTGTCCCAGTTATTTCTTGTTCTTATTTTATTATTTTATTTAAAGTACTGAGAGGATGAGTAGTGTAGAGTTAATGAGAGGTGATGGTGTAGTTACCAGTGACCTCGCATTTCCTCCTCTCATACCAGTCGACTCACCTCTCATGCGTACTCTCTCCCTTTTCTTGTCTTACTCCCTTATTCTTTATTATTAATTGAATTGTCCTCCTCTTATGTGACAGCACACACACACACGTGTAGGGCTAAGAGCTGTGACTCGACCCCTGCAAGCCAGTGAGGGGAATATCGATAAATCAGTTAGTGAATAATAAAACAATCATAAAGTAAGGGGGGAAAGAAGAGGAAAAAATCGAAGGAAAATATCCAGTTTTCTTTGGACTCCGGTGAATAGAACAATTAAAGAGAAGAAGAAACTGAAGGGGAACCAGAGCCAGGAGTGCTGTCACAACGAGAATCATCGTGCAGCCACAACACAGCAGGGATCCTAGATGACACCCCTGCCAGGCGTGATATACAAATGATCTTTTTGTGGTTGCATGTTGAATTATCAGTGTTGACACCAATGTTTGGCCCTGCATCAGTAGTAGCTGTGGGTCACAAACCCTACTCTGGAGAGCTAATATCATACATACAGCACTTAAGAGGGAAGAAGAGCTAGTAGGAGAGTTTGGGTTACCACATGTAGGCCGACAAGTGCACAGGTGCTTAGGCATACATAACTGACAGTAAAACAAACATACAGCCTACTGACCATTAGTCTTCCTCCTTCTCCTCCTCTATATCTCCTCCTCTTCCTCCTCTTCCACCTGTTCCTCCTCCTCCTCTTCCTCCTTTGCCTATTTCTCCTCTCCCTCCTCCTCCTCCTCATCCTTCTCCTTCTCTTCCTCCTCTTCCATCTCCTACTTCTCATCCTCTTCTCCTCTTCCTCCTTCTCCACCTATTACTCCACTCCCTCTTCTTCCTCCTCCTCCTCTTCCTCCTCCTAATCGTCCTTCTCCTCCTCTTTCTACTCCTTCTCCTCGTCCTTCCCTCCTCCTCTTCCCCATCCTCCTCCTCTTCCCTCTCTCCCCCCTAGCCTTCCCTCTCTCGCTTTTCCCTCCTCCCTCCCTTCACGGTGACTAGATAGCACCTACTCACTCATTTCCATACACTTCCCTGCACTCGCTCCTCTCTCTCTCACACTCTCTCTCCCTCTGTCTCTCTCTGTTTATCTGTCTCTCTCTCCATCTCTTTTTCTCTCTCCCTCTCTTTCTCTCGTTCTCTCTCTCTCTCTCTCTCTCTCTCTCTCTCTCTCTCTCTCTCTCTCTCTCTCTCTCTCTCTCTCTCTCTCTCTCTCTCTCTCTCTCTCTCTCTCTCTTTTTCCCCTGTCCTTTTCCTATTCCTCTCCTTCCCTCCCCCATTCCCTCTCTTTTCCTTCTTCCCTACCTTTCACCCTTTCTCTCCCTCTACCCCCCATTTCTACTCTTTCTCCACCACCATCACTTTCCCTGCCTCCCTCGTTCTCCCCATCTCTCCCCCCTTACAACTCCCCGCCACACACATGCACACAAGCAGTATACACCCACATCACAACACCTAACCTGTCTGACGGTCTGTGTGTCTCTCCCTCTTCTCCCCTTCCCACTCTCTCTCCACCTCTCTATCACTGTCCCTATCTCACTCTCCCCTTACAACTCCCCCCCCCCACACACAAGCAGCACACACACTCAAACATTGCAAAATGAAAAAAAGATAAAATAAAATGGTGGCTCAGAAAGGAAGTCAAAGGCTCAAGGGATCAGACGAAAATGGTTCTGGTAAGGAAGAATGGATGAAAGAACAATTTAAAAGGATGGACCAAGAGTGAGAGAGCAAACTACGTGAGCTTTCTGTGAAAATTGAGAGGATGATGGAGGCAGTGAGGAAGAAATGGGAGTCTTAAGCTGGAGCTGCAGAAACCAGGATAAGGGCCCTAGAATATGAGGTAAATAGGCTGAAGTGAGTTACAGGGCTATTGCCCAGTGGAGACATAGGACTGAAGTAGGTACACCCCTACTGAATGAGGAGCCCAACGGAAATGAAAGAGACATGACTTATGCTAAGGCCCTCTCTGACCACCAAGCAGGGTCAAGGAATGAAGGGACAGAGCAGTTAGGAGCAAGGATAGAAGATGGAGAGGGGGATAGGTCCCATGCAGAGGCACGACCATGCCACGAAAAGCTACAGGAAAAAATAAGGGAAACAATGGCTATGTACAAACAGGAAAAGCAATGGGAGGAGGAGAGAGAGGTCAATGCTTATTCATGGGCTTCAGGAGCTTGAGGGGAGAATGCACAATGAAAGATGGCAGGAAGTAAAAATGGATATTGAAAACATCATCAAAGAAATAAATGAGGAGGACATGACTGAGAGAGTAAAATTTCAGAGAATAGAGATGTACTTGAAAAGGAGAAATCGTCCTGGATGATTTGATATGTGACATCAATATGCGAGGAAGCTGAGGAGAAGTTTGTATCCAAAGGTAACAGAAATAATGGGAAAGCCAGGATAAGCCTTTGGTTCACCCATAGGTGTCGAGAGGCCAAAACCAAGCATGCTAGAGAATGGAAGAAGTGTATAAGGCAAAGGATCCAGGAGAATAAGGAGAGAAGTCGTAGAGCCAGAAATGTGGAAAAATTTTCTCCAGGAGGGGTTCGACCCTCTCAGAAAGGGCAATGGCGTCTTGCTTTTGCATCAACACTTTAATTGATTCCAGATGCAGTACTAGCATGTGCCAGTAAGTCATGTCATGGCTGACCAGTGTTGCAACCATAGTGTGGATTAATAAGAGAAAATCTTGCACCCACTTTATTACCATGTTAAAGATGTACATAATTGTCTGTGCCCAGGCAGCAAGAATCAAGCATTCTGCATTGCTTCATGGTGGAAGTTTGGCAAGGAAGGGAAATTTGCTGAGTTCAGCCATCAGATTACTTTAAACCCAGCAGGGGAAACATTAACGCTGGGATAATGAACAAAGAACACTGATCCGCATGTTTTTGTGCATAAAAAATCTCAACGGACACAGCAGAACAATTACAGAGAAATGTGATCAGCTTCCTGTAATATCATTGTGAAAAGGACAAATACTGTAGAACAGAGTGTACCAGTGTGCATATTCCTAGACTGTGGAAGACATGGACATCCGAAGACACTTCAGTTTCTATCAAGTCACCAATACCTGTCGAATATGCTGCATACAACACCATAGCTCATGCTACAAGAGCAAAGTAGGTTTTGAAGTTGCTTGTCATGCATGGAACTGCGCAGTTCTTGTGTCACAAGAGGTTCAAAATCATCCCATAGTCGGCAGTAAGGTGTGGGCTTTTTAGCCCAACACAACTGAGTATAAGGATCCAGTCAGTATTCAGTTATTTAATGAAATAATGATACAACGCCCCCTAGGGGTAATTATACTCATCATACCTTTCCCCTTCAGCCACGTGGTTGTAGAACAACTGTCTATCACCGGAGGCTGCTATCGTCAGAGGCTGCTATCGTCAGAGGCTGCTATCGTCAGAGGCTGCGATAAGCAGAGACAGCAACAAAGCTAAGTATCCTCTTTACTGATGCAAAGTTACTTTGTTCTACAAATTTACTTAACCATAAATGGTGAGATAAATTATACCACAAGAAATGAATATGCACAGGTAAAAAGGGAGGCCCAACAACAATATGAAAATGACATAGCAGTGAAAGCCATATCTGACCTGAAGCTGTTGTACAGCCACATCAGGAGGAAAACAACAATCAAGGACCAGGTAATCAGGCTGAGGATGGATGGAGGAGAGATCACCACCACAACGTATGTGAGGAGCTCATCATGAGATTCAAAGAAGTGTTCACAGAGGAGACAGAAGAGATGCCAGAAAGGCGGAGAGGTGGGGGTACACCATAGAGTGTTGGACACAATTCATACAACTGAGGAAGAAGTGAAGGGGCTGCTAAGCGAGCTAGGTACCTCAAAGGTGCTGGGGCTGGATAACATCTCTCCATGGGTCCTGAGAGAGGAAGCTGAGGTGTTATATGTACCGTTAACAACATCTATCAAAACAGGGCGACTACCTGAGGTATGGAAGACAGTAAATGTAGCCCTAATATTTAAAAAAGGAGACAGACACGAATCATTAAACTACAGACCAGTGTCACTGACATGTATAGTGTGCAAAGTCATGGAGAAGATTATCAGGAGAAGAGTAGTGAAGTACCTAGAAAAGAACAGTTTGAGGGACGGGAAATCCTGTGTCACAAACCTACTGGAGTTCTATGACAGGGTGACAGCAGTAAGACAAGAAAGAGAGAGGTTGGTAGACTGTATTTTCTTGGACGGTATGAAGACTTTTGACAGTTCCACACAAGATATAAGTGCAAAAGCTGGAGGACCAGGCAAAGATAACAGGGAAGGTACTGCAATGGATCAGGGAATACCCGTCAGGAAGACTGCAGTGAGTAATGGTAGGTGGCGAGGTGTCAGAGAGGATGCCTGTGACGAGTGGGTTTTCACAGGAGTCAGTCCTAGAACCGGTGCTGTTTCTGGTATTTGTGAACGACATGATGGAAGGAATAGACTCCAAAGTGCCCCTGTTTGCAGATGATGTGAAGTTGATGAGAAGAATCCAATTGGCAACAGCAACTGGCTCCTGGAGTAAAACCCCATCAAGTGCAAAGTCATGAAGACTGGGGAAGAGCAAAGAAGATTGCGGATGGAGTACAGACTAGGGGGCCGAAGACTACAAACCTCACTCAAGGAAAAGGATCTTGGGGTGAGTATAACACCGGGCACATCTCCTAAGGCACACATCAACCAAATAACTGCTGCAGCATATGGGCACCTAGCAAACCTAAAAACAGCATTCTGACATCTTATAAGGAATCGTTCAGGGCCCTATACACTGTGTATGTTAGGCCCATGTTGGAGTATGCAGCATAAGTTTGGAACCCACACCTAGCCAAGCACATAAGGAAACTACAGAAAGTGCAAGAGTTTGCAACAAGACTAGTCCCGGAGCTAAAGAGTAGGTTCTATGAGGAGAGGTTAAGGAAAATTGACCTGACTGCACTGGAGAACAGTAGAGATAGGGGAAATATTATGACGACATATGAAATACTGAGAGAAATCGAGAAGATGGACAGAGACAGGATGTTCCAGAGATGTGACACAGCAACAAGGGGACAGAGTTGGAAGTTGAAGACTCAGATGAATCACAGGGATGTTAGGAAGTATTTCTTCAGCCATAGAGTGAGGTAGTGGAAAGTGAGGTAGTAGAGGCAGGTACCATATGTAGCTTTAAGAAGAGCTATGATAAACTTCATGGAGCAGGGAGAGAGTGGACATAGTGACGACCAGAGAAGACACGGGGCCAGGAGCTATGAATCGATACCTGAAACCACAATTAAGTGAGTGCATACACACATACACACACATACACACACACACACGCACACGCACACACACACAGACACAAAATGTCGAACCACGCTCTGCTACGGCATTTTGTGGGGCCAGGAGCTTGGACTCGACCCCTGCAACCTCAACTAGGTGAGTACACTCACACACACACACACACACACACACACACACACACACACACACACACACACATACACACACACACACACACACACACACACACACACACACACACACACACACAAACACACACGGATGTTAGGAGGTATTTCTTCAGCCACAGAGTAGTCAGTAAGTGGAATAGTTTGGTAAGCGATGTAGTGGAGGCAGAATCCATACATAGCCTTAAGCAGTGGTATGATAAAGCTCACGGTTCAGGGAGAGTGACCTAGTAGCGACCAGTGAAGAGGCGGGGCCAGGAGCTTGGACTCGACCCCTGCAACCTCAACTAGGTGAGTAAACACACACACACACACACACACACACACACACACACACACACACACACATACACACACACACACACACACACACACACACACACACACACACACACATCCACACACACACACACATCCACACACACACAATCCACACAAATCCACACACATCCACACACATCCACACACACACACATACACACAAACACAAACACACACACACACACACACACACACACACACACACACACACACACACACACACACACACACACACATACACACGACCAATCAAGCTGATTCTCAGGACGGAAACAGTGCGGAACAGGATCCTCCAAGAGAAACCACGATTGAAATACTCGGAAGAGTACAAGAGGGTGTTCCTAGACAGAGACAGAACAAAATCAGAATGACAGCAGCTGAGGGAGAGGACAAAAAAGCGAAAGGAGCTAGGAAAAGAGACAAGGATGGAACCAGCAGAGGTCAGTCAGAGCAGAACAGAACAGCAAGGGCAAGCACACACACAACTATTCTCAGAACCATACAACCTATCACACCATCCCAACACACACTACAATCCATACCCACAGCCTCCACCCAACACCGAGCTATAGAGTCCCACAGTATGCCACCAGGTCTCCCACCCTCACAGGCCCCCCAAACCACAGTGTTGGAAAGGAAACTGAAGGTATGGTACACAAACGCTGATGGAATAACAAATAAGTGGGAGGAGTGGCATGAAAGAGTCAAAGAAGCATCACCGGACATCATAGCTCTCACAGAAACCAAGCTTACAGGTATGATAACAGATGCCATCTTTCCAACGGGATACCAAATCCTGAGGAAAGACAGAGGGAACAGGGGGGGGTGGAGGAGTGGCATTGCTGATCAAAAATCGCTGGAATTTTGATGAGCTGGAGAGAGGAGACAGCGGAGAAGAAAGTGATTACATAGCGGGAACACTTCACTCTGGAGGTCCCAAGGTGGTAATAGCAGTGATGTATAACCCACCACAGAACAGCAGGAGGCCAAGGCAAGAGTACGACGAGAGCAATAGAGCGATGGTTGACACACTGGCTAGAGTGGCTAGAAGAGCTCATGCATGCAGGGCAAAGCTCCTGATCATGGGTGACTTTAACCACAAGGAGATCGATTGGGAGAACTTGGACCCGCATGGGGGCCAAGATACATGGAGGGCTAAGATGATGGAGGTGGTACTGGAAAACTTCATGTGCCAACACGTAAGGGACACTACAAGAGAGAGAGGAGAGGATGAACCAGCAAGGCTGGACTTAGTATTCACCTTGAGTAGTGCAGATATCGAGGACATCACATATGAAAGACCCCTTGGGGCCAGTGACCATGTGGTTTTAAGCTTCGAATACACAGTAGAGCTACAAGTGGAGGGAGAAGCAGGAAGGCCAGGACGAATGAAGCCAAACTACAAGAAAGGGGACTACACAGGAATGAGGAACTACCTGAACGGGGTTCAGTGGGACAGAGAACTGGCAGGGAAGCCAGTTAATGAGATGATGGAATATGTAGCAACAAAATGCAAGGAGGCTGAGGAGAGGTTTGTACCCAAGGGTAACAGGAATAATGGAAAAGCCAGGATGAGCCCATGGTTTACCCAAAGGTGCAGGGAGGTAAAAACCAAGTGTGCTAGGGAATGGAAGAAATATAGAAGGCAAAGGACCCAGGAGAATAAGGAGAACAGTCGTAGAGCCAGAAACGAATATGCACAGATAAGAAGGGAGGCCCAAAGACAATATGAAAATGACATAGCAGCGAAAGCCAAATCTGACCCGAAACTGTTGTACAGCCACATCAGGAGGAAAACAACAGTCAAGGACCAGGTAATCAGGCTAAGGAAGGAAGGAGGAGAGACAACAAGAAATGACCGTGAAGTATGTGAAGAACTCAACAAGAGATTCAAAGAAGTGTTCACAGAGGAGACAGAAGGGACTCCAGAAAGACGGAGAGGTGGGGCACACCACCAAGTGCTGGACACAGTGCACACAACCGAGGAAGAAGTGAAGAGGCTTCTGAGTGAGCTAGATACCTCAAAGGCAATGGGGCCAGATAACATCTCCCCATGGGTATTGAGAGAGGGAGCAGAGGCGCTATGTGTACCCCTAACAACAATATTCAATACATCCATCGAAACAGGGAGATTGCCTGAGGCATGGAAGACAGCAAATGTAGTCCCAATCTTTAAAAAAGGAGACAGACATGAAGCATTAAACTACAGACCAGTGTCACTGACATGTATAGTATGGAAAATCATGGAGAAGATTATCAGGAGAAGAGTGGTGGAACACCTAGAAAGGAATGATCTCATCAACAGCAGCCAACATGGTTTCAGGGACGGGAAATCCTGTGTCACAAACCTACTGGAGTTCTATGACATGGTGACAGCAGTAAGACAAGTGAGAGAGGGGTGGGTGTATTGCATTTTCTTGGACTGCAAGAAGGCGTTTGACACAGTTCCACACAAGAGATTGGTGCAAAAACTGGAGGACCAAGCAGGGATAACAGGGAAGGCACTACAATGGATCAGGGAATACTTGTCAGGAAGACAGCAGCGAGTCATGGTACGTGGCGAGGTGTCAGAGTGGGCACCTGTGACCAGCGGGGTCCCGCAGGGGTCAGTCCTAGGACCAGTGCTGTTTCTGGTATTTGTGAACGACATGACGGAAGGAATAGACTCTGAGGTGTCCCTGTTTGCAGATGACGTGAAGTTGATGAGAAGAATTCACTCGATCGAAGACCAGGCAGAACTACAAAGGGATCTGGACAGGCTGCAGACCTGGTCCAGCAATTGGCTCCTGGAGTTCAATCCCACCAAGTGCAAAGTCATGAAGATTGGGGAAGGGCAAAGAAGGCCGCAGACGGAGTACAGTCTAGGGGGTCAGAGACTACAAACCTCACTCAAGGAAAAAGATCTTGGGGTGAGTATAACACCAGGCACATCTCCTGAAGCGCACATCAACCAAATAACTGCTGCAGCATATGGGCGCCTAGCAAACCTCAGAACAGCATTCCGACATCTTAATAAGGAATCATTCAGGACCCTGTACACCGTGTACGTTAGGCCCATATTGGAGTATGCGGCACCAGTTTGGAACCCACACCTAGCCAAGCACGTGAAGAAACTAGAGAAAGTGCAAAGGTCTGCAACAAGACTAGTCCCAGAGCTAAGAGGTATGTCCTACGAGGAGAGGTTAAGGGAAATCAACCTGACGACACTGGAGGACAGGAGAGATAGGGGGGACATGATAACGACATACAAAATACTGAGAGGAATTGACAAGGTGGACAAAGACAGGATGTTCCAGAGATTGGACACAGTAACAAGGGGGCACAGTTGGAAGCTGAAGACACAGATGAATCACAGGGATGTTAGGAAGTATTTCTTCAGCCACAGAGTAGTCAGTAAGTGGAATAGTTTGGGAAGCGATGTAGTGGAGGCAGGATCCATACATAGCTTTAAGCAGAGGTATGATAAAGCTCACGGCTCAGGGAGAGTGACCTAGTAGCGATCAGTGAAGAGGCGGGGCCAGGAGCTCAGACTCGACCCCCGCAACCTCAACTAGGTGAGTACACACACACACACACACGGATGTTAGGAGGTATTTCTTCAGCCACAGAGTAGTCAGGAAGTGGAATAGTTTGGTAAGCGATGTAGTGGAGGCAGAATCCATACTTAAGCTCACGGTTCAGGGAGAGTGACCTAGTAGCGACCAGTGAAGAGGCGGGGCCAGGAGCTTGGACTCGACCCCTGCAACCTCAACTAGGTGAGTACACACACACACACACACACACACACACACATACATCCACACACACACACATCCACACACACACACACATCCACACACATCCACACACATCCACACACACACATACACACAAACAAACACACACACACACACATACACACACACACACACACACACACACACAAACACACACATCCACACACATCCACACACACACACACACACACACACACACACACACACACACACACACACACACACACACACACACACACACGGATGTTAGGAGGTATTTCTTCAGCCACAGAGTATTCAGGAAGTGGAATAGTTTGGTAAGCGATGTAGTGGAGGCAGAATCCATACATAGCTTTAAGCAGTGTGTGAGTGAAAAGTTCAATGGATAGGATAAGATAAGATAAGATAAGATTTCGTTCGGATTTTTAACCCCGGAGGGTTAGCCACCCAGGATAACCCAAGAAAGTCAGTGCGTCATCGAGGACTGTCTAACTTATTTCCATTGGGGTCCTTAATCTTGTCCCCCAGGATGCGACCCACACCAGTCGACTAACACCCGGGTACCTATTTGCTGCTAGGTGAACAGGACAACAGGTGTAAGGAAACGTGTCGAAATGTTTCCACCCGCCGGGAATCGAACCCGGGCCCTCCGTGTGTGAAGCGGGAGCTTTAGCCACCAGGCCACCGGGCCACCGGGCGAGGGAGTATATAGTAACAATAGCTTCATTGCCGGCTACTTGTTAAGGTAGGGTAAGTCAAGCTCACACTATTCCTGCCTTTTTCCCCCCACGCCGAAAGTGATAGTTTGATTGCTGGCTGCTTGTTAAGGTAGGGTCAGTCTATCTCCCACTATCCCTTCCCCTCCTTCCCCCCCCCGAAAGGTGACGTGTGGGGTTCCGGTCCAAACAGTAATCACTAGACTCACAGCTCCCAGCACTGCTGTAAGTACATGCCTGCCTTGTATTCTAGTGGATTTATTGGTTGAAAGCTTCACTTTTGACCAATAATAAACTTAGTGGTGACGTGTACTTAGCTCAGTGGTGACGTGTACTTAGCTCAGTGAAGACCTGTTTGTGTGCTCTTGAGTGGTGACCTGTACTTTGAGTGCTGACCTGTACTTAACTCTGTGAAGTGTCTTGTTTGCTCCCGTGGACTGAACCAAGATGCCCTCCATCGAGCAACTTTACCAGCAACTTAAGGAAGAATTGAGGGCAGCGAAGATGGAGATACGGCGATTGACCGAGGAAAACAAGAGGATTCGTAGTAGTCCTCCTGTTTCGAGTCCTCAGGTCAAGAAGGGATCGTGGTCAGTGGTTGGACAGCAGGGGACGACGAAGTTGACGATCAAGAAGACGAATGGAAAGCCAGAAACGATGAAGAAGAAAGAGACTGCTGTGGAAACTCCCGTGGAAACCTCCAACGCATTCTCGGTGCTACCCGACGAATGTGAGTCTACTACTGGGATCGTCACGATGAACGACAACAAGGAAGGTAAGAATATTGTTGTTGTTGGGGATAGCCAGGTTAGATACATGGATAGGGCATTCTGCTTGAAGGACAGGAGTAGGAGACAAAGGGTATGCTTTCCTGGGGCTGGGATGGAGGACATTGTTAGCCGGCTTGACAACATCATGAACGGTAATGGGATCAATCCTATTATTTGCCTCAGTGCTGGAGGCAATGATGTAGGCAAGCGTAGAAGTGAGGATTTAGTTAGAAAGTTCAGGACAGCTATAGACATGATTAGGAAGAAGGGGGGGCGCCCTGTTATATGTGGCATTTTGCCAAGAAGAGGTGTTGGTAATGAATGGTTGTCCAGAGCAATTGGTATTAATTGTTGGCTGGATAAACACTGTAAGGATAATGCAGTACCATTCATTGACAACTGGGACAACTTCTATGGCCGAAATGACATGTATGCCAGGGATGGGGTTCACTTATCCAGAGCAGGTGTGGGTTTTCTTGCTAACTCAGTTGAGGGGGTTGTTAGGACTTTAAACTAGGATTAGTTAGAGGTATGGGTTTTGAAATGATTAATAATGAATATGGATATATTGACTTATGCTCTCATATTAAGAATCTTAATAGTAACTGTCATGGAGTAACTCTGGGTAATGATAATTTCAGAAATTGTGTAAAAACAAAGATGAATAGGAAAAATGTGCAGAAGAAAAAACATATGATGGTATTTTATGCTAACAGTCGAAGTGCAAGAAATAAAATTAATGAACTACGTTTGGTAGCATGTGCTGGGAACTTTGATATCATTGCATTAACTGAAACGTGGTATGATTTAAAGAGTCGGGATATGACTGCTGAGTGTAATATTCAGGGATTTAAGTTATTCAATGTGGATAGATGTAAAGGGAAGGGGGGAGGAGTTGCATTGTATTTTCGAGAAAATATTAATTGTTGCATAAAAAAAGGTATAAAAATAGATGGAGCAGTAACAGAGTCTGTTTGGGTAGAGTTCGTGGAGGGTCAAGAAAAACTAATTCTAGGTGTAATATACCGACCTCCAGGCTTGGATCACGATAGAGGGAGACTTCTTTGGGACGAAATTGTTAGGGCTTCTGGACACAGTAACGTAGTCATAGTAGGGGACTTTAACTTTAGCCAAATTGACTGGAATTCTTTGACAGGTAATCTAGAGTCCAGTGACTTCATGGAAACAGTTCAGGACTGTTTTCTGAAACAGAGTGTAACTGAACCTACCAGGGGTAATAATTTGCTAGACCTAGTCTTGTCAAATAAGGAAACACTCGTGAATAATCTGGAGATCACTGAAGAGCTTGGCGCAAGTGATCACAAATCCATCACCTTTAGCATTAATTGGGAATGCAAGAATAATGATAATACAGTAAAAATCCCCGATTTTCGTTCTGCCGATTATAATGGACTTAGGGAACATCTGTCTAATCTTGATTGGGGTTATCTAGCTAATGATTTTATTGACGATAATCATACTTATGAATATGAAGGGATCTGCTTTTATGATTGTTTTCTTAATGATGTACACAGTGCCCAGAGTATATACATTCCCCAGAGAGAAATAAGGTCTAATAATAACGATCCCAAATGGGTTAACAGGAGGCTAAAGCATCTATTAGGGGAGAAAAGGGGAATTTATAGGCACATCAGAAGAGGAGAGGTTAACCTTACTGACCAATATGTTCAGCTTAAAAGAGAAGTAAAAAAGGCGATTAGAAAGGCTAAACGTGACTATGAAATTAGAGTTGCTAATGAATCAAAGACTAATCCAAAGGGGTTCTTTCAAGTGTATAGGACGAAGGTGAAGGAAAAAGTAGGACCTCTGAAATCTGGGAATGGACAGCTGACGGATAATGAACTGGAAATGTGTTCCTTATTTAATGACTATTTTTTGTCAGTTTTTACACAGGAAGATGTAAATGAGATTCCAGTAATTAACAATTATTTAGTTCCTGATGAATTTAAGTTAACTAATATTACTGTCACGAGGGACATGGTTATTAAACAGATAGACAAACTGAAACAAAATAAGTCCCCGGGACCCGATGAGTTGTTTTCAAGGGTACTTAAGGAATGCAAGATGGAGCTTAGTCAGCCATTAACGAGTGTATTCAATGCGTCCATCCTTACCAGTGTTGTGCCAGAGATGTGGAAGATGGCTAATGTGGTTCCTATATTCAAATCAGGGGATAAGTCCACTCCTTCCAATTACCGTCCAATAAGCCTGACATCTATACTGGGCAAGTTATTAGAATCAATTATAGCTGACATTATCAGAAGTCACCTTGAAGAGCATAACTTGATAAATGAATCTCAGCATGGATTCACGAGAGGTCGTTCCTGCCTGACAAACTTACTGACGTTCTTCAATAGAACATTTGAGGCAGTTGACAGTGATAAGGAATATGATATTGTTTATTTGGATTTTAGTAAAGCCTTCGACAGAGTACCTCACAAGAGACTCTTAAGAAAAGTGGCAGCTCAAAGTATAGGAGGTAAAGTTCTAGCATGGATTGAGGCATGGCTTACCAATAGAAAGCAGAGAGTTACCATTAATGGAGTGAAATCTGAATGGGGATTAGTCACTAGTGGCGTTCCACAAGGATCAGTTTTAGGCCCTCTCTTGTTCATAATTTACATTAATGACCTTGATGAAGGGATTACTAGTGACATGAGTAAGTTTGCTGATGATACAAAGATAGGCCGTATAATTCACTCTGAGGAGGATATCAATGAACTCCAGGACGATTTGAACAAATTAATGTCTTGGTCTGAGAAATGGCAGATGAAGTTTAATGTGGATAAGTGTAAGGTACTTGCCCTTGGTAATGAAAATAACCCTCGAAGCTATAATCTAGGTGAAGTAGAGCTTGGTCATACAGAATGTGAAAAAGACTTGGGAGTCATGGTAAGCAGAAATCTAAAGCCAAGACAGCAGTGCCTCAGTGTGCGCAACAAGGCCAACAGATTACTCGGATTTATCTCAAGAAGTATAAGTAACAGAAGTCCAAAAGTTATTTTACAGCTCTATACATCACTAGTGAGGCCTCATTTAGATTATGCTGCTCAGTTTTGGTCCCCTTACTACAGGATGGACATAGACTCATTAGAGAACATACAGAGAAGAATGACTAAAATGATTTACTGTGTAAGGAACCTCCCGTATGAAGATAGACTTAAAGCCTTAAATCTCCACTCTCTGGAGAGGCGTAGAATGAGGGGAGATATCATTGAAGTGTATAAGTGGATGACGGGCATAAACAAGGGAGACATTAATAAAGTACTGAGGGTGTCGAACCAGGTAAGAACCAGGAATAATGGATTTAAGTTGGATAAATTTAGATTTAGAAAGGACATAGGTAAGTACTGGTTTTCTAACAGAGTTGTAGATGCGTGGAACAGTCTTCCCAGTGGGGTGATAGAGGCTAGGACCTTGGGTAGCTTTAAGAAGAGACTGGACAAATATATGAGTGGGAGGGGCTGGGTTTGATTGGTGTTGGGGGGTGCGGGAGTTGTTTCCTGAGTAGCTTTAGGTAGATGTCGTTTTGATAAGGACCTGCCTCGTATGGGCCAGTAGG
This sequence comes from Cherax quadricarinatus, assembly GCF_038502225.1. NCBI lineage: Eukaryota > Metazoa > Arthropoda > Malacostraca > Decapoda > Parastacidae > Cherax > Cherax quadricarinatus. The sequence goes on from NC_091376.1 coordinate 15,439,764, forward strand.
CCTTCTGCAGTGTTCCTACATTCTTATGTTCTTATGTTCTTAGTTCTTTCAATCTTGCTCTAAGTTGACTGTTGTAATAATCACCACATCTTTTAGGTATTGTACTTATCATGGAGAGTGATTTCTTAAGCAGCGGGTAACCTGTCTATCTTTCCAGCTTGGATGACAGAGAGGGTCACCTGCCAATCAACGAGTAGAATTGATGGAGATGGACTAACGTCCTGAGACTTCCCCTTTTTGGATTTAATTACCTGTGCACCTGTATGAAGTAACAGGATATAACCCCTCATCATTGGAGTGGGAAAAAACCTGCTTTCCTGTCATCTGGACGGATTATTGATGGCTAGAAAATCTGTGAAGAACGAGCCCGTGGGTTGTCATCAACACCTGCGAATTCCCCCCCACATCATCGGCAACGGCTACGATTTCAACAACACGCAGTGTCACCAACACCAGACACTCAAGTTTTATATTAGCGTTGAATTCAGTTATCATTTATATTTTTCATTTTTAATTTTCTATAATGTAGGATCAATATTTCATATTTAAGTGTTTTATATTTTATATTTTCTAAGTAATAAAGTGTTTATGTTTGTCAGTTTTCATTCTTTTTCTATACATTAATTTTCCTGAGGAGGAGCCAGCTTTGGTAATACTGTCTGAAGTTGTTACAGGGCTGAGTAAGCCTTCACAAGTGGCGACCTTGCCAGGATCAACTCGACTGAATCAAGATTCAACTCCATCTCGAATCTACCATTGGAACTTCAACGCCGCATACCACAGACGGTTACCACCAGCCATGAGTAATCATTCTCTATTGTAGTACTACAGTACAGGTATTTAAAAGATTTGGTGATTGTTATAGTCTCAATTTATTGTAAGTCAAGTCAGGCAGGATATAATATTTAATTCTGCCACCTTTTTGTTCAGGCTTGAAACACTTTGGAGGATTAGACTCTAGGGACCCGAGATTTTCCAGTGACAATTTGTTTCATTGAGCTCTTTATTTTATCAAGGGAACTGTCGTTGGACACTCTTGATTTGTTGGTGAGAAGACTGGATGGTCAAGTGACCCCATTCTACTTACTGTTTGCTCGGAGCTGGCCTAGAACCCTTCATTTTAATTAATAAATATTGTTTAATTGAAGTAGCGATCGAGCCCTCTGATTTATTTACAGTTTGAGTGGAGCTGGAATTGAACCCTCCGTTTTCGTTAATACCCCTTTCATTTTCCCCTGGTAGTTTAAGTTATTCTTGCAAATATGGAGGAATACCAGTTTTGGATGAACGCTGGAAGTAAGTTAGGAATAACAGGGAAAAATTTAGAATCTTTCATTAGTGCTAAGATCCAAGAAAGACTTGAAAGAGAGAGAATTGAGAGAGAAGAAAGACGGTTAGAAAGGGAAAGAGAAGAGAAAAAGGAGAGAGAGAGAATTGACAGAGAAATCCAAGAAAGACAGAAAGAGAGAGAGAAGACAAAAAGGAGCGTGATAGACTTGATCGTGAGGAGAGAGCTAGAGTATGTGAAGAACAAGTTAAATTTAGAGAACTTGAGGAAAGAGCAAAGGATACAGAACGTGAGGAACAAGCTAAAATACGTGAGGAACAAGCTAAGATATGTGAGGAACAGGTTAAATTAAGAGAACTTGAGGAAAGAGCAAAGGATAGAGAAGTTGAGGAAATAGCTAGAGAACATGAGTTAATAGAGAGAGAAAAGGATCGCGAGCTCGAAAAATCTCGCCTTAAAGAAACTCATTCCTCTGCTATACTTTCAGACTATTTCGACCGTACGGACACTTTTCCTACCATCCGTTGTTACATTAGGTCTAAATGGTTCACAGGTTGGTCTGAAGCCATACTTGCTCCCATCACTTCTTGCTCCGTACTAATAGGTAATGTAAAAGGTGCCATTCTTCCTTCTGAGGTTGACCTTTCATCACCAAAGGTGGACATAAGCTTTTCAGATCCTCTTTCTGTAGAGTCAGAGAAGCCCCTCGAAAGTTCAGATGAGACAATGTCTCGTGAGATTCATGTGGGATTAAAAACCAGTGATGCTACTCTCGAAAGCGAGGTAGTAGGATCACCGGTTCACTTATTAGATGAAAGTGAAGAGATCACCTCCGATACTATAAATGTCTTGACTAGGGCTCAGACCAAAGCCTAGGCTTCTCCTACTGTCCATCCTTTGATTTTCCCTGACTTTAAGCCTTTAGATATATCGAAGGACTCCTTTGTCAATTTACAACGTAATTGCCCTTCTCTTCAGAATTGCCATAATGCCGCTAAACAAAATCAAGTTATCCAAAGAAAAAACTTTTCATATAAATTTGAATATATAAAAGGTATTTTGTACAAGTCAGTATTCAAATTAAATTCAGATGAGACAGACTATTCCATCTTAGTTGTTCCAAGTCAATGCAGAGAGACTGTTCTTAAAATGGCTCATGACCTGCCAGTGGCCGGACATTTCTCGCATCATAAAACCTTAAATAAAATTAGGGAAACCTATTTTTGGCCAAAAATGTCCTCAGATGTCACTACCTATTGTAGATTGTGTAAAGTTTGCCAACTGTCATCCTCCCGAGGTACCAGGCGAGTACCTATGGTCAAAATGCCAGTCTTTACGGTACTTTTGAAAGAGTAGCTATTGACATCGTTGGTCCTTTATCTCCACTTTCATCTGGGGGTCATAGATATATATTAACATTAGTTGATTATGCTTCGAGCTTCCCTGAAGCCGTTCCCTTAAAGACCATAACTACTACAGAGGTGGCTGAAGCCCTTTTGTCCATCTTCTCCAGAGTAGGCATCCCTAGAGAAATTTTGTCTGACCGTGGGACACAATTCACATCTGACTTAATGCAACATCTATACCAACTTCTGGGAGTGAAGCCTCTCTTCACCACACCCTATCATCCCAGCTGTAATGGGAGGATTGAGCGCCAGCATTCGATTCTCAAGTCCATTTTAAGGAAACTTTGCTCCCTTAAACCTAAGGAGTGGCATCGTTACCTACCCTGTGCTTTGTTTGCCATGAGGGAAGTTCCCAGTGACTCTTTGGGGTTTTCACCTTTTGAACTTCTCTATGGTAGACAGGCCAGAGGCCCATTGTCCATCCTTCATGACTTATGGACTAATGAGGAGGTAAATGCTGAGGTTCAGTCTTCTTACCAGTTTCTCCTTGACCTTAGATCCAAACTTGAGGAGACCTTTGACATAGTTTTGAAAAACTTAAGTTTGTCAATGGACCAGTACAAAACCTATTTTGATTCCAAAAGTCAGAGGAGAAGTTTTAAAGTAGGGGATGAAGTTCTTGTACTTTTGCCGATCAAGTCAAATAAATTAGTAGCATGGAAAGTATTAAAAATTTGTGGGAAAGTTGACTACCTCATAGAAGTCAAGGGGAAACCTAAGCTTTATCATATCAACATCCTTAAGAAATATTACCGAAGAAATTCGGTTAACTGACTTAATAACTTTGACTTAGTTTTTCCACACGAACTTGATACGACAACTGAAGAAAGTAAGGTGTGTGTAATTGACACCTCTAACTTAGACTATGATGAAGAACTACATGACTTGGTGACTCTTGACCACTCGGGAGCAACCAACATTAATATTAATGAATCTTTGGATGACCATAAGAGACATGAACTACTTCAATGTGTGAGTAACTTTTCAGACGTCTTTACTGATATTCCAGGTGTTACCTCCACGGTAGTCCATAAGATTGACTTATTGACGGACAATCCTATCAAACGGAAATTATACCCAGTTCCAGTTCACCTTAGGGATGCATTTGACCAAGAGGTAGACAAATTATTAAAACTAAAGATCATTGAACCTTCAGTATCTTCATATTGTTCACCAGTAGTCATGGTTAAGAAGGAGGATAATTCATATAGACTTGCTATTGACTTCAGAGGCCTTAATGCTATAACTCGGTGGGATGCTGAGCCTATGCCCTTAATAGATAGCGATCTACACAAATTTTATGACTCTTCCTTCTTTTCAGAGATTGATATTGCACAGGCATATCATCAAGTAATGTTAGATCCTTCTTCTAAGCAGTACACCGCTTTTCCTACACACCAAGGACTGATGCAATATAGAACTATGCCCTTCGGTTTGGTAACTGCCTGTGCTACCTGCGTTAGACTGATGAGAAAGGTCTTGGGTAATATGCCAAATGTTTCAGTTTATTTTGATAACATTTACGTAATGACATCCACGTGGGGCGAACATATCCAAACATTAACATCAGTTTTGCATAGGTTACTCTCACATGGCCTCACTGCCAAGCCGAAGAAATGCTTCCTTGGGTATAACAAGATTATATATCTTGGACTGATACTTTCTAATAACTCTCTGCAGCCTCTCCCCAGTAAGATCAAAGCTTTATTATAATTTAAATTCCCTAAAACCAAGAAGCTCATGCGTAGCTTTCCTGGTTCTGTAAATTTTTATGCACAGTTTATCCCGAACCTTACTGACCTTAAAGGCATCTTATCCGACTTCCTTAAAAAGTCTGTGAAGGAACCTCTTGAACTTTCCGACGTAGCTCGGGAAAAGTTTAATGAGATTAAAAATATCTTTTTGAAAGACCCTGTACGTAAGATTCCAGATATTAATAAAACATTTTGTTTAAGAACTAATGCCTCCAATACTGGCTTAGGTGCAGTGTTACTACAATACCATGATGGTACTCCCTTCCCTGTATGCTTCCTAAGCCGGAAACTCCTTCCCGCAGAAACGAGATACTCCTGCATAGAAAAGGAATGTTTGGCCCTTGTGCCAGCGATCATGTGGTTTTGAGCTTCGAATACACAGTAGAGCTACAAGTGGAGGGGGAAGCAGGAAGGCCAGGACGAATGAAACCAAACTACAGGAAAGGGGACTACACAGGAATGAGGAACTTCCTGAATGAGGTTCAGTGGGACAGAGAACTGGCAGGGAAACCAGTTAATGAGATGATGGAATATGTAGTCACAATGTGCAAGGAGGCTGAGGAGAGGTTTGTACCCAAGGGTAACAGGAATAATGAAAAAGCCAGGATGAGCCCATGGTTCACTCAAAGATGCAAGGAGGCAAAAACCAAGTGTGCTAGGGAATGGAAGAAATATAGAAGGCAAAGGACCCAGGAGAATAAGGAGAACAGTCGTAGAGCCAGAAATGAATATGCACAGATAAGAAGGGAGGCTGAAAGACAATATGAAAATGACATAGCAGCGAAAGCCAAATCTGACCCGAAACTGTTGTACAGCCACATCAGGAGGAAAACAACAGTCAAGGACCAGGTAATCAGGCTAAGGAAGGAAGGAGGAGAGACAACAGGAAATGACCGGGAAGTATGTGAAGAACTCAACAAGAGATTCAAAGAAGTGTTCACAGAGGAGACAGAAGGGACTCCAGAAAGACGGAGAGGTGGGGCACACCACCAAGTGCTGGACACAGTGCACACAACCGAGGAAGAAGTGAAGAGGCTTCTGAGTGAGCTAGATACCTCAAAGGCAATGGGGCCAGATAACATCTCCCCATGGGTATTGAGAGAGGGAGCAGAGGCGCTATGTGTACCCCTAACAACAATATTCAATACATCTATCGAAACAGGGAGATTGCCTGAGGCATGGAAGACAGCAAATGTAGTCCCAATCTTTAAAAAAGGAGACAGACATGAAGCATTAAACTACAGACCAGTGTCACTGACATGTATAGTATGCAAAATCATGGAGAAGATTATCAGGAGAAGAGTGGTGGAACACCTAGAAAGGAATGATCTCATCAACAGCAGCCAGCATGGTTTCAGGGACGGGAAATCCTGTGTCACAAACCTACTGGAGTTCTATGACATGGTGACAGCAGTAAGACAAGAGAGAGAGGGGTGGGTGGATTGCATTTTCTTGGACTGCAAGAAGGCGTTTGACACAGTTCCACACAAGAAATTGGTGCAAAAACTGGAGGACCAAGCAGGGATAACAGGGAAGGCACTACAATGGATCAGGGAATACTTGTCAGGAAGACAGCAGCGAGTCATGGTACGTGGCGAGGTGTCAGAGTGGGCACCTGTGACCAGCGGGGTCCCGCAGGGGTCAGTCCTAGGACCAGTGCTGTTTCTGGTATTTGTGAACGACATGACGGAAGGAATAGACTCTGAGGTGTCCCTGTTTGCAGATGACGTGAAGTTGATGAGAAGAATACACTCGATCGAAGACCAGGCAGAACTACAAAGGGATCTGGACAGGCTGCAGAACTGGTCCAGCAATTGGCTCCTGGAGTTCAATCCCACCAAGTGCAAAGTCATGAAGATTGGGGAAGGGCAAAGAAGGCCGCAAACGGAGTACAGTCTAGGGGGTCAGAGACTACAAACCTCACTCAAGGAAAAAGATCTTGGGGTGAGTATAACACCAGGCACATCTCCTGAAGCGCACATCAACCAAATAACTGCTGCAGCATATGGGCGCCTAGCAAACCTCAGAACAGCATTCCGACATCTTAATAAGGAATCGTTCAGGACCCTGTACACCGTATACGTTAGGCCCATATTGGAGTATGCGGCACCAGTTTGGAACCCACACCTAGCCAAGCACGTAAAGAAACTAGAGAAAGTGCAAAGGTTTGCAACAAGACTAGTCCCAGAGCTAAGAGGTATGTCCTACGAGGAGAGGTTAAGGGAAATCAACCTGACGACACTGGAGGACAGGAGAGATAGGGGGGACATGATAACGACATACAAAATACTGAGAGGAATTGACAAGGTGGACAAAAACAGGATGTTCCAGAGATTGGACACAGTAACAAGGGGACACAGTTGGAAGCTAAAGACACAGATGAATCACAGGGATGTTAGGAAGTATTTCTTCAGCCACAGAGTAGTCAGTAAGTGGAATAGTTTGGGAAGCGATGTAGTGGAGGCAGGATCCATACATAGCTTTAAGCAGAGGTACGATAAAGCTCACGGCTCAGGGAGAGTGACCTAGTAGCGATCAGTGAAGAGGCGGGGCCAGGAGCTCGGACTCGACCCCCGCAACCTCAACTAGGTGAGTACAACTAGGTGAGTACACACACACACACACACACACACACAGGTTCTTGGACTGCAACAAGGCCTTTCACGCAGTTTCTCACAAGAGATTAGTACAGAAGCTAGAGGATCAGGCGCTTTAACAGGAAGGGCACTGCAATGGATCAGAGAATACCTGACAAGGAGGCAACAACGAGTAATGGTATGTGATGAGATATTACAGTGGGCACCTGTGACGAGCCGGGTCTCGCAGGGGTCGGTCCTAGGACCAGTGCTATTTCTGGTATATGTGAATGACATGATGGAAGGTTTAGACTCAGAAGTGTCCCTGTTAGCACATAATGTGAAGTTAATGAGGAGAATTAAATCAGAGGAGGATCAGGTAGGACTTCAAAGAGACCTGGACAAGCTGGACACCTGGTCCAGCAACTGGCTTCTTGAATTTAAACCCGCCAAATGCAAAGTCATGAAGATCGGGGAAGGGCAAAGAAGACCGCAGACTGGGTATAGGCTAGGTGTCCAAAGACTGTAAACCTTGCTCAAGGAGAAAGATCTTGGGGTGAGTATAACACCGAGCATGTCTCCCGAAGCACACATCAACCAGGTAATTGCTGTAGCATATGGGCGCCTGGCAAACCTGAGAATAGCGTTCTGATACCTTAGTAAGGAATCGTTCAAGACACTGTACACCGCGTATGTCAGGCCCATACTGGAGTATGCAGCACCTGTTTGGAACCCACACTTGATCAAGTCCATCGAGAAATTACAGAAAGTGCAAAGGTTTGCCACAAGGTTAGTTCCAGAGCTAAGGGAAATGTCCTATGAAAAAAGGTTAATGGAAATCGGCCTGACAACACTGGAAGACAGGAGGGTTAGGGGAGACATGATAACGACTTACAAGATACTGTGTGGAATAGTCAAGGTGGACAGAAACAGGATGTTCCAAAGAGGGGACACAGAAATAAGGGGTCTCAATTGGAAGTTGAAGGCCCAGATGAGTCAAAGGAATGTTAGGAAGTATTTCTTCAGTCATAGAGTAGTCAGGAAGTAGAATAGCCTAGCAAGTGAGGTAGTGGAGGCAGGATTCATACATAGCTTTAAGATGAGGTATGATACAAACACACACACATGCACACACACACACGCACACACACACACACACACACACACACACACACACACACACACACACACACATACACACAACCGGCAGCTTGTCGACCGCCCCACTGCTAGCGCAAGTTCCTCTCACTTATTGTGGTTGCATGTTGTCAGATTTCTGCACTCTGCACACTGTAAGATACTGGTCACTCACTCCTGCAAGCTATTACCAGAATTAGAGAAGAAACAGCATAGACAAGGTGGGGATAGAATTGATGATGGTGTAAGAAGAGGGAGGTGGGTAGCTAGCGAGGGTTAACCACCAAACACACACACACACACACACACACACACACGCACACACACACACACACACTAGCATAAGTGTTAGGCACTTGTAGAAGCTGAGAGAGGCTAAGTTTTAGAATTACTAGTATTATTATTGGTATTTTATTAGTAGTATGGATACATAGAAATGATAAGCATTATTTCTAGGCACACACACACACACGCCGATAGACAACAACAGTACACATACACAAAGGCTTCTGAGCATACACAACTGACTGTGCATACATACGCACATACACAGCCATGTAAATGGTCACTTTATAACCATACACCCCAACCTATCCACCCACTAGATATCCTGTCCCACTCTCCACCTCTCCATCACTCTGTCCCCCCCTCTAACCATCTCTCCCCCTCACATCTCCCCCACCCCCACACACACAAACACACACACATATGCACACATATACACACACAGGCACACACACAAAACCACCAAAGAGTGAGCACTAGGAAGTACAATAGAGAGACACACACACATACACACACATACACACATACACACACACTCTCTACTCATCCTCACCTTCCATCCATCTTCCCTCTCACCAGTCTTCTTTCTCCCCACTCTCTCTCTCCCTTTCTCCTCCCTCCCTACACCCTCCAGTAACCCCTAAAACTCTCCTTGATGCTGCCCCCCTCCCACTCCATACCTCTCTCCCCATTGCCCTACTTCCCTACCCCTTCCCCTCCCTACAACACCCATCATCACACAAACACTAGCCTCTCCCACACTCCCTTTCTCCTCCCTCCCTATACCCTCTTGTAACCCCTAAAACTCTCATTGATGCTGCCCCCCCTCCCATCCCATATCCTTCTCCCCCCTGTCCTTCCTCCATCCCTCTTCCCTTCCCAACAACACCCATCCTCACACAAATACTCACTCTGAAAATAAATAAGCTTCCTTCTGTGATACAATGGGACAACCAAGAACAAGGCCGAGAGCCAAGGGTCTGGCAGATAAAGCTGGGAAGGATGACTGGGAGGCAGAGCTCATAAAAGGGAGGAAGACTGGGGAAGGAAGCTAGAAGAGCTTGGAAGGAGGATGGAAGAGAGGATAGCTGCAGAGAGCAGAAAGTGGGAGCAACATGCCGCAGTAGCAGAAGTCAAGATACAGTGCTTAGAAGAGGAACTGAGAAATCTGAAACAGCCTAAAAACAAAAATAACAGTCCAGACATAACATCAGGAACTCCTGTAACAGACACAGACAAGGGGACTGGAGGGAGCAAGGAAACTATGCTGTATGCAAAGGTTCTGTCAGACCCACATGGTGTCAAGGCAAAGACAAGGAGCACACTAGGAACAAATGAGAGGTCTAAAGACATTGAAGGAGCTAGGATATATGCAGGACTTCTACCAGACTTCTGCAGGGGCCAGGAACAGATGAACAGGAAAGATAGACCAATGAGTATTGGGGCCTCAGCTAGGGAAGGGATTGAAGGAAGGAAGACTCCAAGAGAAGGAATTAAAACACCTCCGAGGAGGTGGGAGGAAGAAAGGGAGAGATCAGTTTTTGTCTATGGGCTCCAGGAAGCCGAAGGAGAAACTTATGATGAAAGAAAACCGGAGGAGAAAGAAGTGATTGAAGGTATCATGAAGGCAATAGGCGAGGGTGACATGACCCAGGTCACAAATTTTTGGAGAATTGGGTGGTTCACAAGGAGAAGGAAACAGCCCCTCAAAGTAATTTTTGAAGGAGATTCTACTTCTTCAGGAGGAAAATAGGAAGGTGAAGCTTCGCATAGATGAGTTTGGGAGCGAGTGTGAGAAGGATTAGCTGGTAAGGAAGGAATGGTCACCAGCAGTGATAGTGGCAGCCGCTTTAAGTGGCAAGTGGTTCACAGTTCAGGAAGAAGGAAAATGAGGAGAGTTAATAGAGAAGATGTGAAGGTAGGAAATCGATTCTCTGTTTTCCAAGACGAGTGTACTTCAGCAGTTAGTGAGGTTGAAGGTACCATTGATTCCCCTGCTAATCAAAGTAAGAATATTTTAATAGTAGACGATTCTCAGGTAAGATATATGGACCGTGCATTTTGTAACAGAGACAGAAAGGTCAGACAGAGAGTGTGTCTTCCTGGAGCTGGTGTTGGTGACATAGTCAGCAGGTTGGATAATATTATGGCAGGTAATGGGAACAAGCCCATTATCTGTCTTAGTGCTGGGGGTAATGACATCAGGAAGGGCAGGAGAGAGGAGCTGCTGGATAAGTACAGGTAAGCCATAGAAGTAGCCAGGTCTAAGGGAGGGATCCCAGTCATATGTAGCATCTTGCCTAGAAAGGGAGTGGGGAATGAATGAATGTCTAGGGCAATTGGTATAAATTGCTGGCTAGACAGGTATTGCAAGAAACTTGCAATCCCATTCATTGATAACTGGGACCTATTCTTTGGCCAACGTGATATGTATGCAAGGGATGGGGTTCATCTCTCTGGGGATGGAGTGGTTGCATTAGCCAATTCAATTGAGAGGGTAATTAATGACTTGTCTAGGAATTTAAACTGATAGATTATAGAGGTATGGGTGTTTGTGGGAAACAATCAGGCTGCAGCATTAGGGTTAAAAACAGCAGTTATTACCAGATACCTCAGGGATATGTTTAAAAGACAATATTCGAAATAAAGTTGCTAGTAATGGCAAATCAAGTGACCAACAAACAAAGAGAGATAGTGGAGGGCAACAAGTGACTAGCTCCCTTAAGGTTTACTATACAAATAGTAGGAGTCTAAGAAATAAGATAGATGAGCTAAGATTACTTGCAAGTGTAGGTAATATAGATATTATTGGTAAAACAGAGACCGGGTTCAACCTGAAAGATAGAGAAATGCCTTCTGAATGCAACATACAAGGTTATAAACTATTCCACACTGATAGGGTCAACAGGAAGGGTGGTGGAGTGGCGATGTTTGTCAGAGAAAATTTAAATTGTTGTCTTAGACATGATATAAGATTAGAAACATCGAACACAGAATCTGTTTGGCTACAGTTTCTCGAGGGACGTGACAAATTAATTTTGGGTGTGATTTATAGGCCCCCAAACCTTGATAGGGAGTGCAATAAGCTGTTATGGGACGAAATTCATAAGGCATCTGGATAGGAAAATGTTGTGATAATGGGAGATTTTAACTTTAGACAAATTGATTGGAACAGTATGACAGAAAATCTTGAGTCTAGTGACTTTCTTGATACGGTTCAGGATTGCTTTTTAGAACAGGTTGTGACAGAATCAACTAGAGGAAACAATCTGCTTGACTTGGTTCTTGCCAACAAAGATTCACTAATTAATAATCTTGAGGTTACTGATGAGCTTGGGGAAAGTGATCACAAATCACTTAGTTTCAATATATCATGGAATTACCCAGATAACTGCGATCAAATCTCTGTCCCAGATTTTCGCTTGGTCGACTTCATGGGACTGAAAAATTACCTGGGTGGGCTAAATTGGGATGTCCTGACTATGGGTCAGGTAGGTGATCTTGGTTGCCAATATGCCGTTTTTCAGAGCATAGTTCTAGCTGCTCAGACAACTTTTGTTCCGAGTAGGGAAAGTAGATCTAACAAAAATGATCCCAAATGGATGAACAATAGATTAAAACATCTCATTGGTCAAAAGAGAGGCATGTATAGGCGTATCAAAAGAGGGGATGGGCAGTTAAGAAATCAATATATTCAGTTAAAGAGAGAAATAAAGAAAGGAATAAGAAAAGCAAAAAGGGATTATGAGGCTAAGGTCGCAAGGGATTCAAAGATTAACCCTAAAGGATTCTTTCAGGTATACAGAAGTAAGATTAGGGACAAGATTGGCCCACTTAAGAGTAACTCTGGTAAGATCACTGACAGTGATAATGTCAGCATAGTTGCTGATTCCCCATAGTAGATTCGTTCTCCCTTGCTCATATTGCGTGTTATAGCGTTATTTTTTCAACCGGGGAGAGTCATCCACTCCACCGAGTTTGTTCATTCCTCCAGTAAGAAAGAGCCGATCCCTTGTGTTCTGGTGATTCGATTCCTGCTCCAGGAAGATCTTATTCTGACTGTGTAGCCACCAGCACCCATTAGTGACTCTGTAATAAGCCAAGAATTACTGTATCGAACAATCGAGTTGAGTACTCCAAGCAAAAGGGTGTACCAGTTAGTAATTCCACAGTCACTAGTGAACGTTAGCTCTACAGCTAGTTCACTATGCACCAGGTGTTGCACACCCTGGTATGGATCGTTCTGTGAAACAAGCCAGAATGAAGTACTTTTGGCCACGTATGGCAACTGACATTTCAGAGTATGTTAAGAAATGTAGTGTTTGTATGCAACATAAAGGAAATGTCAATGGTCCTAATCCAATCCAAGTGTACCCAACCACTAGCGAACCGTGGGAAAAAGTTGCCCTTGATTTGTTAACCAATTTTAAGTGTTCCCTCCAAGGCAACAAACATCTGTGTGTTATGGTAGACCATTTCACCAGATATTGTGAGTTAGTTCCTATTGCAGATAAGACTGCCGAGACAGTAGCTAAAGTGTTTAAAGAACGCAATATCTGCAGGCATACCACCCCTAAGACCTAAATTCTGTAATGAGATTCTTGAAAATTTGTGTACTTTGTACAAGATCTCCAAATCCACCATTGTTCCTCATCATCCTGCCAGCAATGGGTTAGCTGAACGAACCAATAAGAAAGTACTTGATGTCCTGAGAGCCACTATCAACCCCAATAGTGAAACTTGGGATGAAGTTATACAAGATGTCCAATGTGCCATAAATTCTGCTTACAATGCTTCCATAGGTGATACTCCACATTATGCATTGTATGGTGTAGACAAGCGTTTATCCTATGAGTTGTTATATTCCACTCCGAAACCCAATTACAACCCTGATGATTTCGTAGCAACTCGTACCAGCTTAGCTCAAAGTGTTTTTAGAAGAATCCGTGAAACACTTCATAAATCAACAGCAGAATTTACTAGAGTAACTAATAGCCGTGCTAAGCCATCAAAAGTTAAAGTAGATTCAAGAGTAATGCTGACAAATTTTAACAAAACATCCGAAATGCCTAAGCTCGATCAAAAGTTTGTCGGACTTTATCGAGTTGTAGAACATATCTCTGGTAATAAGTATAAAGTTAGAGAAATTAGTACTGGTAAGTACAAAGAATCGCATTTAGATCATATGAAAATAGTATGTGATGTTGATGATATTGCTACCCAGACTAATGTGACAGATGCTGAAAATCCTCTTAACTCTGTACCCTCTACCTCAGATACTCAGTCAGATATTCAACCTGAATGTCGTTACTCCTTATGTACTCGACAAGTAATGAGAAACCCACAAGTATCTTTTGTAGATACTCGTTTAGATCTCCCTCAGTTAAGGCATGTGTTAGCCATTGCAGAGGAATTTGATCCTCCCAGAGATGATAACCATTCTGCATATGTAAACCTCACCCTCGCAGAATTGGGTTTAAATGTACATAGCCTGTATAACTAGATGTCCGAGATGAAAGAAATTGTCAACCGTTTGTTATTAACTGATTAGTTTTTCAGAATTTTTTGTTTTCATGTTCACGTTCCCTCCGTATTCTGAGAATTTGACAGTAATGATCTGAGTGCGCACGAGATGCCTTTGCTGTTAATTTCATCTTGTATATATATTTATTTATTCTTCCTCAGAATCCGTAGAGTGCATGAATACAGATCGATCGATCAATTCCATCCATATTGTACAATGAATTGTTCTTATAAGTCGTAATGCATTACGTTAAAAGTGATTACATTAGCATACATTATGTAAAACTCATTATGTTAACATCCATTATGATACCATCCATTAGTTCTAAGTTATATGTCTTTGTTATTGTATAGAATCAGCCCAGAACCACCTGCCTGTTCAGCCTATAGTATAGTAGTGTATGTCGAGACGACATACGTAACATGACCGAGATGTCAGCATAGTTGCTGATCCCCCTTATATGTGTTGTATAGCATATCATAGTACCATCCATGTGCTTTATATAGAAGATCCCTTTTAGGCCGAGTGACTGTTTATGTGACGTCACGGGATGCGCATGTATACGTTCGTACCTCTGCCTCCCTCTCAGTTGACGTGTAGACATAGGCAGGACAAGGCAGGCTGGGCTCCATCTCCCAATACCACAGTCTGACAATATAGCATTACCATCCAACAAGTGTGTCTACCTTCAACCCTCAAATCTTCTTTAAGAACCCCTACGACAATAAGGATATGTGTGAAATTCTCAATACCTACTTCCTCTCAGTTTTCATCCATTAAAATACTAGCAATATTCCTGAAATAATAGATTATGTAGAACAGGATAATAAACTATGTACGATTGTGGTAACTAGTGACATGGTCCTCAGACAAATAGAGAAACTAAAACCTAACAAATCCCCAGGTCCTGATGAACTGTTTGCAAGGGTGTTAAAGGAATGTAAAGAGGAACTTAGCATACCTTTGGCTAATCTTTTAAGCGGAAAGTGGCAAATGTAATACCTATTTACAAGGCAGGTGACAGGTCCTTGGCTTCGAACTATAGACCAATAAGCCTTACCTCCATAGTGGGAAAATTTATGGAATCAATAATTGCCGAAGCAATTCGTAGCCATCTTGACAGGCACAGATTGATTAATGAATCTCAACACGGTTTTACAAAGGGGCGTTCCTGTCTTACGAATTTATTAATTTTTTTCACTAAGGTGTTAGAGATGGTAGATCATGGTAATGAATATGATATTGTGTATATGGACTTCAGTAAGGCTTTCGATAGAGTTCCACACCAGAGACTATTGAGGAAACTTAAGGCACACGGAATAGGAGGAGAAATTTTTTCCTGGGTAGAAGCATGGCTGACAAATAGACAGCAGAGAGTTTGCATTAATGGGGAGAAATCAGAATGGGGCACGTCACAAGCGGTGTTCCTCAGGGGTCAATGTTGGGCCCGTTGTTGTTCACAATTTACATAAACGACATAGATGACGGAATAAATAGTGACATAAGCAAATTTGCTGATGACACCAAAATAGGCCGTCCAATTCATTCTAATGAGAACACTAGAGCACTCTAGGATGATTTGAATAGACTGATGCAATGGTCAGAGAAGTGGCAGATGCAGTTTTATATTGACAAATGCAAAGTTCTAAATGTTGGACAGTTAAATAACCATGCCACATATAAACTAAATAATGTAGATCTTAATACTACTGATTGCGAAAAGGATTTAGGAGTTCTGGTTAGCAGTAATCTAAAACCAAAACAACAGTGCATTAGTGTTCGCAATAAAGCTAACAGAATTCTTGGCTTCATATCTAGAAGTATAAATAATAGAATTACTCAGGTTGTTCTTCAACTCTATATATCCATGGTTAGGCCTCATTTAGACTATGCTGTTCAGTTCTGGTCACCGTATTACAGAATGGATATAAATGCTATGGAAAACGTACAGAGGAGGATGACAAAGATGATCCCATGTATCAGAAATCTTCCCTATGAGGATAGACTGAGGCCCTGAATCTGCACTCTCTCGAAAGACGTAGAATTAGGGGGGATATGATCGAGGTGTATAAATAGAAAACAGGAATAAATAAAGGGGCTGTAAATAGCGTGCTGAAAATTTCCAGCCAAGACAGGACTCGCAGCAATGGTTTCAAGTTGGAAAAATTCAGATTCAGGAAGGATATAGGAAAGCACTGGTTTGGTAATAGAGTTGTGGATGAGTGGAACAAACTCCCGAGTTTGTTCAGGCTGAAACGTTGTGTATTTTTAAAAATAGGTTAGATAAATACATGAGTGGGTGTGGGTGGGTGTGAGTTGGACCTGGCTAGCTTGTGCTGCTGGGTCTGGTGCTGTGCTCCATGCTTGAGTGGAGGTGACCAGACTTGGTGCGTTATTAGGCTAATCCGGTGGGGGGGTCATTGGTCTAATCCGGGGGGGGGGGACATGGACCTGTTCCGCATGTTCCGCATGGGTCAGTAGGTCTGTTGCAGTGTTCTTCCTTTCTTATGTTCTTATGTACAAGTTCCTCAGTTGTGCAGCCGCTCATGAAGCTATTGATTCTCGCAATAAAAACAGTGCGTTGCGCCTGGTAACTCTCAGGCGGAATTGGGATGACACCTACACTATGTAATTTTTCAAGAACATTTGTCTTGAGTAGTTGAAGCAGGTCCTCTTCAGAGGAGAGGAGAAATACTGCACCAGAGTGGGTTTGAAAGACGTCAACTGGTGCAACCGTGGAATTAGTACAAATACGTTCAAGTATTTTTTTCGTAGATTTCACGTTGTCAGTGACCCGAATTTATGCCCTCATTCTCGTCATGACGCCCGGGAAGGTGCATCAAACACAAAGATCACAGTAAAAAAAAAAAAACAACTTTCCTTATGTCATCCTAACCACCCTGAGTCAGCTGACCTATGAAGGTCAGCCCCTGTGATAGCCTACCCTCGAGGTGTGAGGGGAAAGGGCCCAAGGCAAAGATGAGGCGGATTTAAAAAAAATCACACGGGCTACCGGATGGTCAAAATACCTTGTGTTAACTCGCCGAAGGCGAAGTTGCCGGAAAGGAAGAAGAGGGAAAAGTCAGAAGGATAGCAGCCTAAGCAGAGTGTTAGTGTGTGGGCCAGTGTAAATGTTTGGGTGAGGGGAGGAAGGGGAAGGATGAGGGGATGGGGAGGAGAGAGAAGAACAAGCACGCTGGTCACCGCCTTACCCTCTTGCAAGCAAGCTTTCCTCTCAGCTCTGGTCGAGAATTACTCAGGATAACCCAAGAAAAAACTTGGGTCTCAGTGCTCAGAGCAGGAACGCAGACGTCCTCTCTCCATGGCGGCAGTTTGAAGAGCTGTGTATCTGTGTATCCGTATCCACACTTGGTCAAGCACGTCAAAAAATTAGAGAAGGTGTAAAGGTTTGCAACAGGACTAGTCCCGGCGGTAAGGGGCATGTCAAGCGACCTGAAGACAAAGGAGGACAGGAGGGATAGGTAGGACTTGACAACTACATATAGGGGTAGTTAAAAGATGTTTCAGAGATGGGACACAACAACAGTGGGTCACAACTGGAAGTTGAAGACTCAGATGAACCACATGAATGTTAGGAAGTATTTCTTTAGTCACAGAGTTTTCAGGAAGTGGAATACTCTGGGAAGTGATGTAGTGGAGGAAGGATCCATACATAGCTTTAAGAAAAGATACGATAAAGCTCGTGGAGCAGGGGAAGAGTAAGCTTAGTAACGATCAGTGAAGATTCGGGGCCAGAAGCTATGAATCGACCCCTGCAACTACTAATAGGTAAGTAAAATAGGTAAGCAAACATACACAGGTACAGACAGACAGACAGACAGACAGGCAGACAGACAGACAGACACACACACACTATATATATATATATATATATATATATATATATATATATATATATATATATATATATATATATATATATATATATATATATATTCGGCACGACATATATATATATATATATATATATATATATATATATATATATATATATATATATATATATATATATATTCTTCTTTGAACGTACCAGCCGTATCCCACAGAGGCGGGGTGGCCCAAAAGAAAAAAACTACAGTTTCTCCTTTTAAATTTAGTAATATATACGGGAGAAGGGGTTACTAGCCCCTTGCTCCCGGCATTTTAGTCGCCTCTTACAACACGCATGGCTTACGGAAGAAGTCTGTTCCATTTCCCCATGTAGATAAGAGGAAATGAACAAGAACAAGAACTAGAAAGAAAATGGAAGAAAACCCAGAGGGGTGTGTATATATATGCTTGTACATGTATGTGTAGTGTGACCTAACTTTAAGTAGAAGTAGCAAGACGTACCTGAAATCTTGCATGTTTATGAGACAGACATAAGACACCAGCAATCCTACCATCTTGTAAAACAAATACAGGTTTTCGTTTTACACTCACTTGGCAGGACGGTAGTACCTCCCTGGGTGGTTGCTGTCTACCAACTAGGAGTATATATATATATATATATATATATATATATATATATATATATATATATATATATATATATATATATATATATATATACTGATCTCTGGCTGAAGGAGACTCGAACCTACGTACCTTGGAACAAGGTACGCAGTGCTATACCAAACTCACCACACTGGACCAATACCTTGGAGTCCAGCTTGCGCTAGACTTTGATCCAAGGCAGCCAGCTTTCAGGGAGAAGGCTTACAGCTTTTCATCTCACTCCCTGCATGCATCAGCCTTACTAGAGATTTTAACAATGGTCCAGTGTGGTGAGTTTGGTATAGCACTGCGTACCTTGTTCCAAGGTTCGTAGGTTCGAGTCTCCTTCGGCCAGAGATCAGAGTTTGTGTATATTTCACCTGCTCTTGCGAATTCCTTGCATTGTTAAAATCTCTAGTAAGGCTGATGCATGCAGGGGATGAGATGAAAAGCTGTAAGCCTTCTCCCTGAAAGCTGGCTGCCTTGGATCAAAGTCTAGCGCAAGCTGGTCTCCAAGTGTGGTGAATTTGGTATAGCACTGCGTACCTTGTTCCAAGGTTCATAGGTTCGAGTCTCCTTCAGCCAGAGATCAGTGTTTGTGCATATTTCGCCTGCTCTTGCGAATCCCATGCATCCATGCTGCCCTTCACCCGTCACCCCACAGCTGGCGCCCTCTCACCCCCACGATATCAGCAATGTCACAAGTAGTCGCGGGTTCCCAGGAATCTTCACGACAGAGCCAAAGCTGTCGTTCACGAGGCATCTGCCGGGTGTGCCACAGGGAATGTGCACTCAATCCCACATCTGGCAACATCCGTGCACACAATGGATGTCTAGGCTCCAGGAGAGCTCCAAATGAGAACAACCAACAGCCTCCCCCAGCAGACAGGGCTGACAGCTACCGTGACTTCACCTCTACAGAGGACCTCAAATCTGCAATCAAATTAACATCCACCAGGACTCTGACACACATCCCCAAAGCAGCTCGCCCTCAAGCTGCTAGCAAATTCACTGACCTTCTGAAGAAAGTCAACGATGCTCCTTCAAACAATAGATCCTGGCACAACTAGCTGCTTTTTGGCAATGCCTGTTTGACTGTCCCACCAAGGAGGGACAAGTCACTAGCAACACATGTTATTAGGGCAATAAATGCATTCCCAAGGGATGACAACCTCGTCCGTCTCCCCCCTAGGGCGACAAACACCCGCCGGTCAAATGCCAACAACAGGACACCCGACACCTCAAAAATCAGAGCCCAAATTAGCAAAAAAATAGAAGAGGGTAATGCTATTGGAGCTCTGAGACTTATAACCAGTGAGGATACCATCGCTCCCAAGGACGTCAGCACGGAGCAAGCTCTGAAGGACAAACATCCACCCAGGGCTCCCAGTACCAACATTGACCTCCCTGACATTGCAGCAGGCGAAGAACATCTAACCTTACAGGATGCTGATGTGTATAAAGCTGCTATGTCATTTCCACAGGGTTCAGCAGGAGGTTTCACCGGTTTAAGGCCTCAAACTTAAAACAAATACTCAATCCAGCACTTGGTGAGGTTTCAGAGAGGCTGCTGTCTGAACTCACCAAATTTTCCAACCTGTGCCTGGCTGGCGGTGTCCCAGAGGCCATCAGACCCTTTTTCTTTGGTGCCTCATTGTGTGCCCTCAGGAAAAAGGATGGGGGAATCAGGCCCATTGCAGTGGGTAACACCCTTCGGCGCCTAGTCGCCAAGGCTGCAGTAAGAAGGGTGAGTCAAGAGGCTGCTGCAATGCTGAAACCAACTCAGCTCGGTTTCGGCGTTCAACAGGGCTGTGAAGCAGCTGCCCACGCAGCTCGAGTATATATCAAAAACATGTCCTATGAAAAAGCCTTGGTCAAATTGGACTTTGCCAATGCTTTCAACTCAGTCAGAAGGGATGCTGCTCTCCAAGCAGTTTATAGAAACTTCCCTTCCCTTTATCCCTTCATAGAATCGTGTTATAGTGTGACTTCCAAACTATTGTTTGGGGACCATGAAATTGACTCGTGTGAGGGCGTGCAACAGGCGGACCCTCTCGCCCCCTTTCTATTTTGTTTGGTCATCAAGGAAGTCACGGAGGCACTCTCCAGCGAGCTCAATATCTGGTTCCTGGACGACGGTACCTTAGCCGGCACAAGAGAATCTCTCCTAGAGGACATCAGTAAAATTAAAGACATGGGAGAAAGCCTGGGCCTTTCTTTAAACTCCACCAAATGTGAAGTAGTTTCTACCAATCAACAGATGATCCAGAATATTAGTGCCGTTTTACCAGGAGCACGAGCCATTGATCCAGCCAATAGCACTCTCCTCGGTGCTCCTCTTGGGTCCAATGCCATCGATCTGATCCTAGGAAAAAAAGTCTCAGACCTCCGGACGATGGAAAGCAGGATGAAAGACATCGACACACACGATGCCTTCTACCTACTCACCAGGTGCCTGTCAATCCCAAAACTTACCTATTTTCTGAGATGCTCCCCAGCCTTCAGCAGTCCAAAACTCAAGGAATATGACTCTCTCCTGAAGGCCATGCTAGAGAGTGTATTGAATCTTTCCCTTGACGATGGATAGTGGTTGCAAGCCTCACTTCCGGTCAGGCTTGGAGGGCTAGGAGTACGCAGATCCTCCCAGATTGCTCTACCAGCTTTCCTATCGTCTTCCATTGCATCAAATGAGTTGATAAGACAAATTCTTCCTGACACCCTCAGTGACTCAGCAGGAATAGAAGACCCAGTGCCATCACCGAATGGGAGACTCTTGCTGCTCCAGCACCAAACCCTAGTGCAGCACTGGCTCACAAACAGTCAAGCTGGGATGGCCCAATTGCTGAAAAGGCACTTGCCAACATGCTCAGGGCTGCAACATCAGATAGGGAGATTGCCTGTCTCCAGGCTATGAGTGCACCTCACTCCGGGGACTTCCTCCAAACAGTTCCCATATCGGCAATGGGAACGCGACTCGACCCTAAGACCCTCCGTATTGCAGTGGCTCTGCGCCTTGCTGCCCCAATTCACACAGAATATATGTGTATTTGCGGCGAAGTGCAAGCAGACCAATACGGTCTACATGGTCTTAACTGTTCCAAAACCAAGGGCTGGCATGCAAGACACAATGAGGTCAACGACATCATTAAGAGAACCCTTGCTACAGCTGGATGCCCTGCCGAGAGGGAGCCACAATCACTTGCAGCAAACAATACCCACAACCCAGCAAACCGCCCCGACGGGATCACCATCTATCATTGGAAGAATGGCAAGCTCTTAGCATGGGACTATACCTGTGTGTCCACACTGGCTGACACCTATATCCATCACAGTGTGGGGCAACAGGGAGGAGCTGCTGACCACAGGGAGGAGTACAAGATCAGCAAGTACAGGGACATTAGCCAACAGTATCAATTTGTCCCAGTGGGATCAGAGACCTTGGGATCATGGAGAAAAAATGCCACACGTTTCCTTAAAGAATTGGGTTCCAGACTCATCGACACCACCAGGGACCCAAGGGCAGCCACTTTCATGTTGCAGCGCCTCAGCCTAGCCATCCAGAGGGAAAATGCTTGCTGCATACTTGGCTCACGTCCAGCCTCGGAGGAGCTGGAGGAAATTCATGATCTTTGATACATTGTGCCATTGTATTCATGTTTATGTTTTTTTCTGTAAATGTATTTTGTTTATTAATAAATGTTCACATAGAATAAAAAATATATAGGGGTGGTAGGAGAAGAAAATATTCAAACAGCTCCGGGGAGAACCTTGAGTTTTCCCTGAGGTACGTTTATTGTCTTCTCTGAGGATGAGGGTCCCCATTCCAGCTATAGAGGTGGTACTTATAAAAAAAAAAATATATATATATATATATGTCGTGCCGAATAGGCAGAACTTGCCATCTTGGCTTAAATAGCAATGCTCATCTTGCCATATAGGACAAGCGAAAATTTGTGTATGGAATATTTTCGCCAAAATCATTCTTAACCTAACGAAAAAAATATATTTCACTGTGTTTGCTTAGTATTAAATTATTGTAAACAAATCTAAAATATATTTAGTTGGGTTAGGCTAAAATAAATTACTCTTGTTATAATAAGGTTAGGTAAGTTTTCTAAGATTCTTTTGGTGCAAATTTATAAATTTTTACATTAACATTAATGAAAAAATATATCTTTAAACGTATAAGAATTTTTTTTTAGAAAGGACTTAATTTTAAATGAGTTCTTGCTAATTGACCAGTTTTACATATTTGGCACGACATATATATATATATATATATATATATATATATATATATATATATATATATATATATATATATATATATATATATATATATATATATATATATGTATATATATATATATATATATATATATATTTATATATATATATATATATATATATATATATATATATATATATATATATATATATATATATATATATATATATATATATATATATACAGATAGATAGATGGATAGATATACATACTAACTAAGGTAAAGTATTCCATACCAGCAGGAGAAGTGCTGAGACAATTGCCACGACCCGCATGGTGGAAGTCGGTGGCTAGTATAGTCATAATGTTCGTTGCTGTCGCTGTCTTATAACACTATGTGCTTTCTCCCAGCTGTCAGTCTTCCCACCTGTCACTTACATCAATGACTGGTACCATTTACATTACAAAATTAAGCCCCACCCCTTAACATTTTTGTCAGATATGTTTCTTCAGAAGGCAGAGGCCTGGGAATTGTTGTGTGAGTGATAGGAAGCTAGAACACTCGGTTGTCTGGGAAAGGCTACACGTGGTGGCGAGTATTTAATAACAACACTTGGAGACAGAATGTATCTGGGAGGACTGAGCTTACCAGACCTTGGTAAGAGTACCATGAGAGACACGCCTAGTAAACCTGCTGCAATGTAGGTACATATATATACATATATATATATATATATATATATATATATATATATATATATATATATATATATATATATATATATATATATATATATATATATATATATATATATATATATATATATATATATATATATATATATGTCGTGCCGAATATGTAAAACTGGTCAATTAGCAAGAACTCATTTAAAATTAAGTCCTTTCTCGAATTTTCTCTTATACGTTTAAAGATATATTTTTTTCATTAATGTTAATGTAAAAAATTTTAATTTTGCACCAGAAGAATCTTAGAAAACTTACCTAACCTTATTATAACAAGAACAATTTATTTTAGCTTAACGTAACTAAATATATTTTAGATTTGTTTACAATAATTTAATACTAAACAAACACAGTGAAATATATTTTTTTCGTTAGGTTCAGAATGATTTTGGCGAAATTATTGCATACACAGGTTTTCGCTTGTCCTATATGGCAAGATGAGCGTTGCTATATAAGCCAAGATCGCAAGTTCTGCCTATTCGGCACGACATATATATAAATATATATATATATATATATATATATATATATATATATATATATATATATATATATATATATATATATATATATATATATATATATATATATATATGGTATAAACCTTGGTAATAAATACCGACAAGTTGGTTTAGAAAGACACGTAAGCAAACACTATAACATATTTATTAGAAAACGTTTCGGTCCTGGGACCTTGATCAAGGTCCCAGGACCAAAACGTTTTCTAATAAATATGTTATAGTGTTTGCTTACGTGTCTTTCTAAACCAACATATATATATATATATATACATATAAATATATATATATATATACATATAAATATATATATATATATATATACATATAAATATATATATATACATATAAATATATATATATATATATACATCCTAGGTAGTAGGTTGGTAGACAG
Organism: Cherax quadricarinatus; assembly: GCF_038502225.1. Lineage (NCBI taxonomy): Eukaryota > Metazoa > Arthropoda > Malacostraca > Decapoda > Parastacidae > Cherax > Cherax quadricarinatus. The sequence goes on from NC_091376.1 coordinate 15,464,118, forward strand.
CAACCACCCAGGGAGGTACTACCGTCCTGCCAAGCGAGTGCAAAACAAAAGCCTGTAATTGTTTTACATGATGGTAGGATTTCTGGTGTCCTTTTTTCTGTCTCATGAACATGCAAGATTTCAGGTATATCTTGCTACTTCTACTTACACTTAGGTCACACTACACATACATGTACAAGCATATATATACACACCCCTCTGGGTTTTCTTTTATTTTCTTTCTAGTTCTTGTTCTTGTTTATTTTCTCTTATCTACATGGGGAAGTGGAACAGAATTCTTCCTCCGTAAGCCATGCGTGTTGTAAGAGGCGACTAAAATGCCGGGAGCAAGGGGCTAGTAACCCTTTCTCCCGTATAAATTATTAAATTTAAAAAGAGAAACTTTCGTTTTTCTTTTTGGGCCACCCTACCTTGGTGGGATACGGCCGGTTTGTTGAAAAAAAAAAATATATATATACATATATATATATATATATATATATATACATATATATATATATATATATATATATATATATATATATATATATATATATATATATATATATATATATATATATATATATATATATATATATATTTATTATATAAATATATATGGGTCTATGAAAGATGAGGTGAATCATAGAATTGATGAGGGGAAAAGGGTGAGTGGTGCACTTAGGAGTCTGAGGAGACAAAGAACTTTGTCCTTGGAGGCAAAGAGGGGAATGTATGAGAGTATAGTTTTATCAACGCTCTTATATGGGTGTGAAGGATGGGTGATGAATGTTGCAGCGAGGAGAAGGCTGGAGGCAGTGGAGATGTCATGTCTGAGGGCAATGTGTGTGTGAATATAATGCAGAGAATTCTAGTTTAGAAGTTAGGAAGAGGTGCGGGATTACCAAAACTGTTGTCCAGAGGGCTGAGGAAGGGTTGTTGAGGTGGTTCGGACATGTAGAGAGAATGGAGCGAAACAGAATGACTTCAAGAGTGTATCAGTCAGTAGTGGAAGGAATAATAATAATAAGAATAATAATAATAATAATGATAATAAAAATATATATCAATGACCTTGATGAGGGAATTGCTAGTGATATGAGCAAATTCGCCGATGACACAAAGATAGGTAGGATAATTAATTCAAACGTATTTGTTATGGAAATTCAGGAGGATTTAGACAAACTCAAATCCTGGTCAGAAAAGTGGCAGGTACAGTTCATTGTAGATAAATGCAAGGATCCGAAGCTCGGGAGTGTCCATAATCCCAGCACTTATAAGTTAAATAACTTAGAACTTAGCCAAAACAGATAGTGAAAAGGTCTTTGGGGTTATAAGAACGTAATAAGAACATAAGAAAAAAGGAACACTGCAACAGGCCTACTGATAAATGCGGAGCTGGTCCGTGTCCCCCCCCCCTGGAATAGTCCAATGACCCACCCACCCCGGATTAACCCAATGACCCACCCAGTCAGGTAACCTCCACTCAAGCATTTGAACACAGTACCAGACCCAGCAGCTCAAGCTAGTTAGGTCCAACTCACACCCACCCACACCCACTCATGTATTTATCTAACCTATTTTTAAAACTACACAACGTTTTAGCCTGAATAACTGTACTCGGGAGTTTGTTCCACTCATCCACAACTCTATTACCAAACCAGTACTTTCCTATATCCTTCCTGAATCTGAATTTTTCCAACTTGAAACCATTGCTGCGAGTCCTGTCTTGGATGGAAATTTTCAGCCCTCTATTTACATACCCTTTATTTATTCCTGTTTTCCATTTATACACCTCAATCACATCCCCCGTAATTCTATGCCTATCAAGAGAGTGCAGATTCAAGGCCTTCAGTCTATCCTCATAGGGAAGATTTCTGATACATGGGATCAACTTTGTCATCCTCCTCTGTACGTTTTCCAGAGCATGTATTTCCATTCTGTAATATGGTGACCAGAAGTGAGCAGCATAGTCTAAATGAGGCCTAACCGAGGAAAAAGGATTTGAATAGGCAGTGATATAGTGTACTAAATTGTGGATGAGAGAAATCCTTTTAAATCTTTTAAATCCGAGTGCTAGTGTAAGCTATGGTGTAATTATATGGGAACAAACTGTGCAAGTTTACGGTCACCCCACTCATCCCCTCACCTCTCCCCCCGCCGACCCATCGTACCCCAACCAGCGGGGGTGGTTCCCCCCTGCTAGCATCCATACCACGGACCCACCTCATCACCAAACCAAGCAAAGTGGGGATGCAAACTGGATGAGTATTAAGCCATAGTAGAACTAATAAAATAAGAGATAGTGGATCGATGTGCAGGGAAACAGTGAACATGCAGTGACTGGATAGTGGAAAAGGATAAACCACCACCAAATCCTATCGCCACCCTCCCCCCCCGACACCCCACCCAGCGGGGATGGTTCTCACCCCCTCCTGGCACCCATACTCCTGACCACCTTTCATCACCAAAACCCAGCCACCACCACTACATATAACTGCCCAGGACAAGATAAACAGCAGTGAACATGACAGAAATACGATGCTGTGGGATGTATGATATATGATGTCATACATCATAAAAGTTTTTAATGTGTAATAAGTCTCTATACTAATTACATCCCACATATCCATCCATTGATCACATAACACCACACCTGAGTGCAGAGCTGAAAGGTAAAGTGAAGCCCAGGATAAGATGAATAGCAGTGATCATGACAGGAATCAGATGCTGTAGGATGTATGATATATGATGTATAAATACATCGTATAAATACATCTTGCATATTACTGGCACCAGCAAGAGAAAGGCAAAATGGAAATCAGATTTCTTCCGTGGCATACAGTATAGTAGGATACAGACAGGATGTCAGCACAGCATATCTGTGGGACATGTAAAAAAATCCTTGGAAGGAAATTCAGAATCACATGCAACCTATGCTCTTCCAAACATATCTCTTGTACTAGACTAAATACAGCCTCAAAAAATGACCTCGAACTAGCAAGGTGCTTCTGGTTGTGCAATAAAGATGTAGAACTTTGGGCAGGTATCAGAAAGGTACTTAGGAGAGTAATAAATGATAAAAATAATCAAGAAAACAAAGATGACCTCTTGGATAGTCTACCAAAAATATATAAAACATGGGAGCAAGAGATAGTGTATCAAAAAGTGCAGAATGTCCATACCACAACAGATGACTCGAAACTATCTAGTCACCCACATGGTGCTAAACCAGATCCATCCCCCAGTCATAGCACTAATACCCACAGTGCTGGTGCTGGCCCAGGCTCAGCCTCCAGCCCCAGTGCTGACTCAGTCCCAGCCCCCAGCCTTATTGATAGCCCAGACTCTACTAGGGACCCTACCACAACCACCACTAAAATCGTAAATATACAACCATCATTGCACAAGACCGTGGCCCACAGTACAGATGTAGGAGAGGAGTCTCCTCCTTCCTCTACTGAGGAATGTAGATGGAATCCAGGACGGGGTGGCCCTGGCTTGGATATGGAGGATTATAGTGCAGTCCCAGAACCTGCAGAAATTGACAACACACCTCCCAACAATTCTCAACCGAAGGTGAATTTGGGCAAATATTATGCTTGGGGCATCTGTAAGCATGGAATAGCAGGAAAAAAAATGGGACATACAACTTTGAGCATCCCAAAAGATGTAGCGACCTCCTGTCTAAAGGAGTGTGTCATTCTTCTTCCTGTACTTTCTTTCACCCAAAAATGTGTCACTCCTCGGTCCTCCAGAAGCAGTGTTGCAACATCGACTGCCCTGCATACCATCTAAAAGGGACCAGGAGGCACAGACCCCACAAGACAAACAATAGTAGCTACGACAACCCAACTCCAGGTGATTTTTTAGTGGCAGGAAACGGAAAAAGAAAATGGAAGGAAATAACAAAAATAGTCCATCACCTTGGAGCCTTGTTGGACTGGAGGCGCAGCCAGTGGCCACCCATGGCCCTCCAGAATTACAACTACTGATGCCAATAACAAAATCCCCCCAACAAACACAGAATACAACCTCGTTCATATTTGCTAATATACAGGGCCTAAGGAGGTAGTCAGGCAATTTTCCGCACGCTCTCAAAAAAAATCGAAAAATTATGGAAATTGAGTTATTTATACCGAAAATAGCTTAATTCTTTGGCAACACAATGGTACCAGAATCAATGTTCTTCGACGTTTCTACAAGAAACTATAGTAATTTATATCAGGTATGGTGACGGTGATGTGGGTAGCGAGTCTGCTCACAGCCCGTATATTTTTTGGATTTTTTTCCTTGTTTTTTATGTCTTTTTCTTGCATTAGTCTTTCTAATATAATAACTGACTATGTGGCATCATAAAACAGTAGGCGGAGCTTATCCGTAGACTTAGAGCCAACCAGGAACCATATGGGAACTCTCGGCAGTGTTCCCGCTCCAGAGAGTGCCAGGAGAAATCAGCTCTACGGCTTATTTATCTATCAGAATTGATCTAATATGATATAATAAACACTATAAATAACATAAAAACATGTTATATACTCTAGACTGAATAAAATGAGCCATAATATGGCGAGAGACCATCGGGAATATTTCCATAAAAATTAGTGAATCCTCTCATGTCGTCTCCATGTCGTATTCTTTGGTCTCTGAGTAAGAGAAAACGGTATTTTGAAGAGGATAACTGCACTAGAACATCAGTTTACTAAGAAATACACCCAAACAAAGGCGATTTTCGCGAAAAACAAACAACAAAAAAAAAAAAAAAATCGAGACGGCGGGCCGGCCGGCGTCCCAGGCCAATATCTCGGAAGTAACTTATTCACCTAATATCAATAATTCTTCCTTTATTATTTAATTAAATGGAATAATATTCACAGAAATTGTAGAATAATGATTTCTCTAGTTTCCTTCGCTCAATTTTTGGAAATATTCCAAATACTTTGGGAGTTATGTGGGAGTAAAGGGCAGATTTCTTGCAACATTCCAAGAACTAACAAACTTTATTTTTTTTTGTGAAATAAAGATAAGTTATTTTAGAGGACAGGTAGCTTATAAAATTCGTATAAGCATTGTTCTCTCGGCACCAAGTGTCCAAACAACCTTACGTCGTCCCATATAGGCATAAATCGCCCCCAAAGGGCATTTTCAGTAAATCAGTCCTTTTTCAGCGTTTTCTCAGTTGTTGTTTGAAGTATATTTTTGACAAATATTTTTTAAACTGTGTGAAAACACTTTGTCTTGTGCACCAAAACTGGAGGAAATCGGACGGTAAACAAAAGAGCTACAATTTTTTCCCCGATGGCCCCCTTACTTCTTAAGAGCGTACTAGATATGCAGCATCGTTTTTCCCCTCGTAGTTCTGTTACACGGTTCGAACAGTAGTTTCACGTATTCTCCAGTGATCACTTATAGGATGTTTCGAACAGATATATCACGTCTTGACCAGTGGAGCCACATTTCGACCAATAGCGCCAAGTGTTAACCAGAGGAATTTGCTCAGACTTGTTGGTGCCAGTGAGTCACTCGTTATCACATACACTTTACTTTTCACTCTAATCTCAATGACATCAGGATAAAGGATGCATGTTTTCCTGTGAGATAATTACCCCATATGAGGCTTTTAATAAAATGATTTTTTTTGTAAAACCTATAAACGCTGATAGATTTATTCACATATCAAACATACTCAAACTTATTCCAAAAACGAGTCCCAAGAATCATCATAAGCGCCAGTGGTGTCTGTACAGAGGTTGTCACAGGTGTCTGTGGTGTTCTCACAGATGAGAGATTGTGTGTTAAAGACTTCGTTTTCGGGGCAAAGAAATAAAGCCACATCAGGAGGGTTGCAGTACAAGTAGCCATGACAGTTGTGTGGATTAGGAATCCTGCCATCAGCCACGCAGTACACGTCACAGGGGTCACAAGTTTCGTAGCAAACAGTAGGGTCATCAGAACACGTTCCCGTCTCGAAGTTGAAATACGGAGTACCAGTCGGACATTCTACTTCCAGAGGACCTGTTTCAAGGCAGATTTCATATTTGCTACAATCCAGTGTTGACGGAATTAACGTGCCTGGAATACACAGAAAATGTATGCAGTTATGGTAATGAAAAAAAGGCACACGTTATGGAAATAATTCTCTCACATTAGTTGCCTATTTATTTATTTATTTTCAAAAAGAACCAGAAATATTGAACATTTTATAGGCATTCAAATTACTGCAGAATTTTGTATAATCATTTAATCTTAAGATGATGATGATTATTATTATTCCTGTTATTCATTATTATTATTATTATTATTATTATTAATATTATTATTATTATCATGATTATTATTATTAAAAATAGTAAGTACAGAGGGAACACCGGGGTGGCCCGGTGGCCTGGTGGCAAAAGCTCCCGCTTCACACACGGAGGGCCCGGGTTCGATTCCCGGCGAGTGGAAACATTCGACACGTTTCCTTACACCTGTTGTCCTGTTCACCTAGCAGCAAATAGGTACCTGGGTGTTAGTCGACTGGTGTGTGTCGCATCCAGGGGGACAAGATTAAGGACCCCAATGGAAATAAGTTAGACAGTCCTCGATGACGCACTGACTTTCTTGGGTTATCCTGGGTGGCTAACCCTCCGGGGTTAAAAATCCGAACGAAATCTTATCTTATCTATTAAAGCGAGAGAGAGAGAGACAGAGACAGACAGCCATATCGTCAATATGGCTTCAGGAAAGGTTACTCTGCTGCTGATCTGTTGTTAAACCTCTCCACTAAGTGGCACCAGTCACTGGATGAAACCAAAGTCAGCTGTGTGGTAGCACTGGACATTGCTGGTGCTTTCGACCGGGTGTGGCACCAGGGCCTCTTAGCAAAACTTCAAGCACTGGGAATTGCAGGCTCTACGCTATGTCTCCTCAGTGATTACCTTCATGCTAGATCTTTAAGTGTAGTTCTCAATGGAACGGAATCAGCAAGACATCCTATTGGGGCAAGTGTTCCACAAGGAAGCGTGCTGGGTCCATTGTTATGGAATGTCTACTTCAACGACCTTCTTCATCTCATCCCAGAATCACATGCATATGCAGACGACTGTACACTGACATTCACTTATCCAAGAGAAGAAATGCCAGCTGCTCTAAGTTACATCAATCACCAGCTGAGAGCTATATCAGCTTGGGGAAATAGATGGCAAGTAACATTTGCACCTGAGAAAACGCAAATGATGATCGTCTCTAGGCACCATGACGGTAATGCTGGTGCAGTAGTAGGAATGAATGGGAGGGTGTTGGCACCTGGAGAAGAAGTTGATATCCTTGGGATGAAATTTAACTCCAAATTAACCATGAAGAACCATGTTGTAAATCTTGCAAATAAAGCAGCCAGGAAGCTTAAAGCACTTCACTGTATCTCGCATCTGCTTGACAGTAGGGGTTGCAAGATCCTGTACGAGGCGCAAGTACGCTCACACCTTGAGTATGCTCCACTTTCTTGGTTTGCCTGCCCCCCCTCTCATCTGCAACTGCTTGACAGAGTAGAGAACAGAGCAAGACGTCTCATCTCTCACCTGGACCCATCCTGTTTAGATCTGTCATTTCAGCAGAGCCTTCAACATAGGAGGGATGTGGGTTGCCTTACTTTTATGTACAAGGCCAATATTGTCAAAATGCCACACTTGGATCCACTTCGAGGACAGCGTAAAACAAGCTTTTATGCCACAAGACGGGCAGAAAGCAGCAACTTCACTCTGGCTGTACCCTTCTCCAGAACATCACTCCATCTGAGATCATACATACCCAGGATGACTCGAGTATGGAACACATTCGTACAGCATAATGATGTCAACGAGATAAAGTCAGTTGATCAAATGAAAATGCTGGCCCACAGATGGCTCCAACTTCATCCTGTTCCCTACTTGTATGTCTATTAACAATAAAAATGCTTTCAAATGAGCTGATGTAGGTAACAGCTCTTAGCTTGCCAATAAAGTTAGGAATCCTTAACCTGTAAATAGCTTGTCAATAAAGCTAGGGATCCTTTACCTTGTCAAACCCTGTGTAAAAGAGAGAGAGAGAGAGAGAGAGAGAGAGAGAGAGAGAGAGAGAGAGAGAGAGAGAGAGAGAGATAGTGTGGAAAATTACATTTATCTGTATGTAACTCATAATGTACATACCAGTAAATAACAAAGATAATTATTATTTATCAGAGTTACATAGAGAAGTAAGAATTTGGGACACCTAGGTCACAAAAAATGTCCCCCTTCGATACCTACCACTGTCATATCCACAAGTTGCTCTAGACCTATTAATTATAAATGAAATATACATCACCAGGAATTCTGGTAAATATATAAATTTGTGGACTGTATATTAAAATTACTGGTTTAGAAAGACACGTAAGCAAACACTATGACATATTTATTAGAAAACGTTTCGGTCCTGGGACCTTGATCACTTCTAGAAGTGATCAAGGTCCCAGGACCGAAACGTTTTCTAATAAATATGTCATAGTGTTTGCTTAAGTGTCTTTCTAAACCAACTTGTCGGTATTTATTACCAAGGTTTATACCATTAAAATTAATAATTGATTATATATATACAATTTACATAACAGAAGGAGAATATCTTAAAATCACTCACCAATTTGACTGGAGATCAAGGTGTATCATACTCAGAAAACCTCACTAACTAAATTTATGAAAATACTGGCCAGAATTATAACACAAATCTAGATAGCTTATCTGAGGCTCCTGAAGCTGTCTTGTCCAGTCGTATGATGTTTCAATTTACGCAGGAATGCACATCCAACAATTTCATCTCCTATTTGAGAGGTGTCAGCCCAAATTTACCTCTAGAGCACGAAAATTCTTCCCAGTATTCACTAACGTTTGTGTCCAATTCAAACAACAATGGCGAGTCCCTTCTGCGCAGGTGCGGGCTACCCATTTTTTATGACATAAATTTTTATTAAATATAGTATGTTACACTAATTGACATAAAAAATACAATATTTTTTCTGGAAAATACATTATTTTCCACAGATAGATAGATAGAGAAACAGAGAGAGAGAGAGCGCAAGAGAGAGACAGAGAGAGAGAGAGAGAGAGAGAGAGAGAGAGAGAGAGAGAGAGCGAGAGAGAGAGAGAGAGAGAGAGAGAGAGAGAGAGAGAGAGAGAGAGAGAGAGAGAGAGAGAGAGAGAGAGAGAGAGAGAGAGAGAGAGAGAGAGAGAAAGGCTACTCTGCTGCTGATCTGTTGTTAAACGTCTCCACTAAGTGGCACCAGTCACTGGATGAATCCAAAGTCAGCTGTGTGGTAGCACTGGACATTGCTGGCGCTTTCGACCGGGTGTGGCACCAGGGCCTCTTAGCAAAACTGCAAGCTCTGGGAATTGCAGGCTCTACGCTATGTCTCCTCAGTGATTACCTTCATGGTAGATCTCTAAGTGTAGTTCTCAATGGAACGGAATCAGCAAGACATCCTATTGGGGCAAGTGCTCCACAAGAAGTGTGCTGGGACCATTCTTATGGAATGTCTACTTCAACGACCTTCTTCATCTCATCCCAGAATCCCATGCATATGCAGACGACTGCACACTGAGATTCACCTATCCAAGAGAAGAAATGCTGCTCTAAGCTACATCAATCACCAGCTAAGAGCTATATCAGCTTGGGAAAATAGATGGCAAGAAACATTTGCACCTGAGAAAACGCAAATGATGATGGTCTCTAGGCACAATTATGGTAATGCTGGTGCAGTAGTAAGGATGAATGGGAGGGTGTTGGCACCTGGAGAAGAAGTTGATATTTGAGGGGTGAAATTTGACTCCAAACTAACCATGAAGAACCATGTTATAAATCTTGCAAACAAGGCAGCCAGGAAGCTTACAGCACTTCACCGTATCTCGCATCTGCTTGACAGTAGGGGTTGCAAGATTCTGTACGAGGCACAAGTACGCACACACTTTGAGTATGCTCCACTTTCTTGGTTTGCCTGCCCCCCCCCCTCTCATCTGCGACTGCTTGACAGAGTAGAGAACAGAGCAAGACGTCTCATCTCTCGCCTGGACCCATCCTGGATAGACCTTTTATTTCAGCAGAGCCTTCAACACAGGAGGGATGTGGGTGGCCTTACTGTTATGTACAAGGCCAATATTGTCAAAGTACCACACTTGGATCCACTTCGAGGACAGCGAGAAACAAGCTTTTATGCCACAAGACGGGCAGAAAGCAGCAACTTCACTCTGGCTGTACCCTTCTCCAGAATATCACTGCACCTGAGATCATATATACCCAGGATGACTCGAGTATGGGACACATTCGTAGAACATAATGATGTCAACGAGATAAAGTCAGTTGATCAAATGAAAATGCTAGCCCACAGATGGCCCTCAGCTGGCCCACTAATGACTCCAACATCATTGTTTTCCCTAATTGTATGTCTTATAACAGTAAAACTGCTTTCAAATAAGCTGATGTAGGTAACAGCTCTCAGCTTGTAAATAAAGTTAGGGATCCTTAACCTGTAAATAGCTTGTCAATAATGCTAGGGATCCTTAACCTTGTCAAACCCTGTGTAAAAAAGAGTGAGAGAGAGAGAGAGAGAGAGAGAGAGAGAGAGAGAGAGAGAGAGAGAGAGAGAGAGAGAGAGAGAGAGAGAGAGAGAGAGAGAGAGAGAGAGAGAGAGAGACATACAGACAGAGACAGATAACGAAATAAAAACATATTAGAATGCTTGTAAGATAACGTGACCATCCTGACCTGGAGTCTCACACTGGATGACACACGGGCTGCAGAGACCTTTACAATAGTCGGCAGAAGGATTTATCGTCTGACATTGCCTCACACTATCAGCTGAATTGAAGAAATACCTGAAGAAGACAAGGTGGAAATAAATGGTATAAAATACCGACACAATGAAATATAAACACACATGCAGTATAATGTGATCCTTTATTGACTACGTTTCGCCCACTGTGTGGGCGAAACGTAGTCAATAAAGGATCACATTATACTGCATATGTGTTTATATTTCACTGAAGAAGACAACTGTGCATCACTCCTGGATATAACGTGCTTTCCGGCATATAAGGCGCAAGACAGAAGTATGAGGGTAAATTAGTAATCACATTCAAGGGCTCTTGACCCTGACCTTGAGCATATAAGGCGCAGGATGATTTTCAAGAATTTTGTGGGAAAAAAGCGCGCCTTATATGCCGGAGAATACGGTAAGTACACTAGTGGTATGTATCACACATTATAAGACTGGTAGGATGCATGACACAGTATATGATTAGTAGGATGTATCACACAGTATAAGACTGATAGGATGTATCACACAGTATAAGACTGATAGGATGTAACACACAGCATAAGACTGGTAGGATGTATCACACAGTATAAGACTGGTAGGATGTATCACACAGTATATGATTAGTAGGATGTATCACACAGTATAAGACTGATAGGATGTATCACACAGTATAAGACTGGTAGGATGTATCACACAGTAGAAGACTAGTAGGATGTATCACACAGTATAAGACTAATAGGATGTATCACACAGGGTAAGTCTGGTAGGATGTATCACACAGTATATGACTAGTAGGATGTATCACACAGTATAAGACTGGTAGGATGTATAACACAGTATAAGACTGGTAGGATGTATCACACAGTATAAGACTGGTAGGATGTATAACACAGTATAAGACTGGTAGGATGTATCACACAGTATAAGACTGGTAGGATGTATCACACAGTATAAGACTGGTAGGATGTATCACACAGTATAAGACTGGTAGGATGTATCACACAATATAAGACTGGTAGGATGTATCACACAGTATAAGACTAGTAGGATGTATCACACAGTATAAGACTAATAGGATGTATCACACAGGGTAAGTCTGGTAGGATGTATCACACAGTATATGACTAGTAGGATGTATCACACAGTATAAGACTGGTAGGATGTATAACACAGTATAAGACTGGTAGGATGTATCACACAGTATAAGACTGGTAGGATGTATCACACAGTATAAGACTGGTAGGATGTATCACACAGTATAAGACTGGTAGGATGTATCACACAGTATAAGACTGGTAGGATGTATCAGACAGTATAAGACTGGTAGGATGTATCACACAGTATAAGACTGGTAGGATGTATCACACAGTATAAAACTGGTAGGATGTATCACACAGTATAAGACTGGTGAAATGGTCTCAGAAACGAGATGAAAAAGATTCTTTTAGATCTGATTTCGTATTTCGAATATAAATACTTATAGTTTCCTACATAAGACGAACTGTGATCCAATATAAAAATCTATTCCTCACTGCAAGATAGTTAATACTTGTCAGGCACTTGTGTGCAGATACTTGGCCTGTTGTGTGTGGTGAGTTAAGACACGGCAGCCATCAGGCAGCCTGAGAATTACCAGTGTTAAGAGTGTTGGAAATTTATGGTAACAAGCATTGCTTCCAGGAATTTCATGAGATGTTTATTGGTGTTGTGGTTTATGGTACAGAGATTTAAGCAATTTCTTGGAAAGAGCATTTTTATTTGTGTTTTTTAAGTTCTGAAGCGTTTCCTCCTTAACGAAATATTTAGTTCATCCCGGATATGGAATGGTGTAGAACCCGGAGTTGGATTCTTGAGTTGTCTCCTCATCGTTGTTTTGAAGCAATGTACGTGTGACTTTTAGCAACCTGACCTAACCTAACCTAACCTAACCTAACCTAACCTAACCCAACATAACCTAACCTAACCTAACCTAACCTAACCTAACCTAACCTAACCCAACATAACCTAACCTAACCTAACCTAACCTAACCTAACCTAACCTAACATAACCTAACCTAACATAACCTAACCTAACCTAACCTAACCTAACCTAACCTAACCTAACCTAACCTAACCTAACCTAACCTAACCTAACCTAACCTAACCTAACCTAACCTAACCTAACCTAACCTAACCTAACAAAACCCAACCTAACCTAACCTAAACTAACCTAAGCCAACATAACCTAACCTAACCCAACATAACCTAACCTAACCTAACCTAACCTAACCTAACCTAACATAACATAACCTAACCTAACCTAACCTAACCTAACCTAACCTAACCTAACCTAACATAACCTAACCTAACATAACCTAACCTAACCTAACCTAACCTAACCTAACCTAACATAACCTAACCTAACCCAACATAACATAACCTAACCTAACCTAACCTAACCTAACATAACATAACCTAACCTAACATAACCTAACCTAACCTAACCCAACATAGCCTAACCTAACCTAACCTAACATAACCTAACCTAACATAACCTAACCTAACGTAACGTAACCAAACCTAACCCAACATAGCCTAACCTAACCTAACATAACATAACCTAACGTAACGTAACCTAACCTAACATAACATAACCTAACGTAACATAACCTAACCTAACCTAACCCAACATAGCCTAACCTAACCTAACCTAACATAACCTAACCTAACATAACCTAACCTAACATAACCTAACCTAACCCAACATAGCCTAACATAACCTAACCTAACCTAACCTAACCTAACCTAACCCAACATAACCTAACATAACCTAACATAACCTAACCCAACATAGCCTAACCTAACCTAACCTAACATAACCTAACATAACCTAACCTAACATAACCTAACCTAACATAGCCTAACCTAACCTAACATAGCCTAACCTAACCTAACCTAACGTAACGTAACCTAACATAACCTAACCTAACCCAACATAACGTAACATAACCTAACCCAACATAACCTAACCTAACCTAACCTAGCCTAACCAAATGTAACCTAACATAACCTAACCTAACCTAACACAACATAACCTAACATAACCTCACATAACCTAACATAACCTAATATAACCTAACCTAACGTAACCTAACACAACTTAACTAACCTAACCTAACCTAACCTAACATAACATAACCTACCCTAACGTAACCTAACATAACGTAACCTAACGTAACCTAACATAACCTACCCTTACGTAACCTAACCTAACATAACCTAACCTAACATAACCTAACATAACCTAACCTAACATAACCTAACCCAACATAACCTTACCTAACATAACCTAACCTAACTTAACCTAACCTAATCTAACCTAACCTAACCTTACCTAGCCTAACCTAACATAACCTAACATAACTTAACCTAACATAACCTAACCTAACATAACCTAACATAACCTAACATAACCTACCCTAACATACCCTAACCTAACATAACCTAACCTAACATAACCTAACCTAACATAACCTAACCCAACATAACCTAATTTAACCTAGCTAAACAAATTCTAGGGAATATTTTCCATATTTGAACTGTTGGGAGAGGGGAAGGGTGTGGTCGTAGAGCAATTGTCTGTCATCGGAGGCCCGGTGGCCTGGTGGCTAAAGCTCCCGCTTCACACACGGAGGGCCCGGGTTCGATTCCCGGCGGGTGGAAACATTCGACACATTTCCTTACACCTGTTCACCTAGCAGCAAATAGGTACCTGGGTGTTAGTCGACTGGTGTGGGTCGCATCCTGGGGGACAAGATTAAGGACCCCAATGGAAATAAGTTAGACAGTCCTCGATGACGCACTGACTTTCTTGGGTTATCCTGGGTGGCTAACCCTCCGGGGTTAAAAATCCGAACGAAATCTTATCTTATCTTATCCTCAGAGCTACGATAGGCAGAGACAGCAACAAAGCTAAGTGTTTCATACAGAGTTTTAGTATTTGTTCTACAAGTTCATTTGACCAAAGTTTTGGTTAGTTAAATTTTACCATACAAAGGGTCCTGGGAAGGTTTTGTTAAAGTACAGAGATTTATATGCGTGTATATGAACTGAGAGATACGTACATATGTATATATACAGAGAGACACGCTTGTGGCTAAGTGAAATATGTCGTCTATGCAGTAGACTTCATCAGTGGAATACAGATGCAACTATTATGGAGACAACAGAAACAGTGGAGATATAAAGACGAGATCAATCCATCAACCTTGAAGTAGTTATGAGGTGGTCAGACACTTTCCACTGCAGCTTCTCTCTCCATAACCAGCCACCTCTGTGTTCGACTGAAGAAGCCTACTGTGTAGACGAGAAGTTTCGGAATAAAGATACTAAACTATAGTACACGTGTCTTACTTATCTCCTTGTTGGTATTGAATACCATAATTATGTTGATACACACCTGTGTATGTAACATTATCACAAGTAAGTAATATCTTAGTAGTCAGTTTAATCACTTTGAAAAGGAACTATAAACTATTTGGTATTGTGATTTCAAAAAAATTCTTGAATGATTGAAAACTGAATGTTCCAAGTGTTGCAGTATACCTGTCGTGATATACAACGAGAGATTAATATGCAACGAATGTTAATTATGTGTACCATATTTATAACTATATACATTGAGGGGATATATACCTAGTTGAGTAAATACAATTCTGATATTTTATTTTGTTCATGAGAAACTGTAAACCCGTTAGGGTCATATAGCACTCTACTATCATGCTGACCAGCGCGTAATCCTACATATATTAACACATAGAAAAGTATAATTGGACTCACCCTTCTTCGCACTGGAGGGGTAAGACAGACGGCTCTATGGGGAGGACACCGTCTCCATCTGGGTCGCTACAGACATAATACTGAAGACAATTGGTTGGGTCTTTAACCAGGTCTCCCTCTTTCCTGCCTGTGCAGTCAGGTACACACAGCTGTGATGACGCCCGGACTGCCTGGGAAAACAGGGAACGAGACACATGTATACTTGGAAGGTGGAGGTAGACACAAAAACACATCACCCACACTCACATATAGTGCTGCAGGCAGTAGTGTTGACACAAGTGACGCTTGAGTGAGGGGCAACGAGCAGCGAGTCAGTGCTACTGGCAGCTGTGTTGACACAAAAAAGTCATTAACAACAGGTCAAGGTTGTGACCAGTAAAAAAAGAAGTGTAAATATCTACTCATTTCAGAGGAGTGGAGCAGCAGCCTAACATGACATAAACAGTGACTAACTTTCATATACATGGGCAGTGTTGAGTGTACCTATGGGTACATTCTCTCTTTCTCTCTCTCTCTCTCTCTCCAACACACACACACACACACACACATACAC
This sequence comes from Cherax quadricarinatus, assembly GCF_038502225.1. Lineage (NCBI taxonomy): Eukaryota > Metazoa > Arthropoda > Malacostraca > Decapoda > Parastacidae > Cherax > Cherax quadricarinatus. The sequence continues at coordinate 15,480,269 of NC_091376.1, forward strand.
ACACATACACACACACGCACACACGAGGACCAGGCAGAACTACAAAGAGATCTGACAGGCTGCAGGTCTGGTCCAGCAACTGACTCCTGAAGTTCAACCCCTTCAAGTGCAAAGTCATGAAGATTGGGCAAAGAAGACCGCAGACGGAGTACAGTCTAGGGGGCCAAAGACTACAAACCTCACACAAGGAGAAGGACCTTGGGGTGAGTATAACACCAGGCACATCTCCTGAGGTGCACATCAACCAAATAACTGCTGCAGCTTATGGGCGCCTAGCAAACCTAAGAACAGCATTCTGACAGCTTAAGGAATCGTTCAGGACCCTGTACACTGTGTATATTATACCCATATTGGAGTATGCAGCACCAGTTTGAAACCCACACCTAGCCAAGCATGTAAGGACGCTAGAAAAAGTGCAAAGGTTTGCAACTTGACTGATCCCGGAGTTAAGGTGTATGCCCTACGAGGAGAGGTTAAGGAAAATCGATCTGACGACACTGGAGGATAGGAAAGGTAGGGGGGATAGGATAACAACATACAAAATCTGAGAGGAATCAACAAGGTGGACAGAGACAGGATGTTTCAGAGATGGGACATAGCAACAAGGGGTCATTGTTGGAAGTTAAAGACTCAGATGAATCACAGGGATCTTAGGAAGCATTTTTTTAGTGACAGAGTTGTCAGAAAGTGAAATAGTCTAGGAAGTGATGTAGTGGAGGCAGGATCAATACATAGCTTTAAGAAGAGGTATAATAAAGCTCATGGAGCGGGAAGAGTGACCTAGTAGCGGCCAGAGAATAGGAGGGGCAAGGAGCTGTGAATCGACCCCTGCAACCACAATTAGGTGAAAACTTGGTGAGTACACACACACACACACAGTGATTTAGGTCAACTCTGCTTGTGAGGTCAAAGGTAGACCTAACCAACTAGTGTAAATTGTCACACCCCTTGCCTTGGGTCTCGGTCTCAGATCATTTGATCTTGATGGCGACAGTAAGGAGTGGTTAGTGACTCTGGTGTGAAAACATGTGGTGTGCATCTCATGGGGGTGAACCCCAAAACGTAGAGTTTAGGAGGGGCACTTTAAGGACCACATAAACTCTAGGAAACAGAGAGGAGATTCGGTCAGAGCTCTTACCTGCGTGTAGAGCTCTGGGCGAGGAGCTAGAGTCTCTGGGGGAAACTTTAGGTCTGCTGTAGCTGGGATCATAGAGCTGTGGAGAGAGCTGGGAGCTCTGGGGAGCTAGCTGTCCTCAGTGTGGGTCTTGAGACCCGTGGCTAGTAAGTTCCTTCGATGAACCGCCCTACTGCACATGTATTGTAAGATATATTCACTTTTGTCTCACTGTTTATGTACAATCCCCATTTATCTAAATCCAATCCTGTTTTCCTGTTCCAGATTATATTACTGTACAAAAACTTAGAAATAAAACTGAGTGGAATAGTAACATTCACTGTCCCAGTTATTTCTTGTTCTTATTTTATTATTTTATTTAAAGTACTGAGAGGATGAGTAGTGTAGAGTTAATGAGAGGTGATGGTGTAATCACTAGTGATCTCACATTACCTCCTCTGATGTCAATCGACTCACCTCTCATGCATACTCTCTACCTTTTCTTTCGTTACTCCTTTATCCCTTATTACCTGAATTGTCCCCATCTTATATGACAGCTCACACACAGACACCCGCACACACGTGTAGGGCCAGGAGCTGTGAATCGACCCCTCCAACCACAACTAGGTGAGTACACACACACACACACACCAAGCCAGTGAGATAAGAGGTGAGGATAGATGAGGTAGTGAGTAATAACACAATCACAAGATGAGAGGAATATCGATAGATCAGTTAGTGAATAATAAAACAATCATAAAGTAAGGGGGGAAAGAAGAGGAAAAAATCGAAGGGAAAATATCCAGTTTTCTTTGGACTCCGGTGAATAGAATAATTAAAGAGAAGAAGAAACTGAAGGGGAACCAGAGCCAGGAGTGCTGTCACAACGAGAATCATCGTGCAGCCACAACACAGCAGGGATCCTAGATGACACCCCTGCCAGGCGTGATATACAAATGATCTTTTTGTGGTTGCATGTTGAATGATCAGTGTTGACACCAATGTTTGGCCCTGCATCAGTAGTAGCTGTGGGTCACAAACCCTACTCTGGAGAGCTAATATCATACATACATCACTTAAGAGGGAAGAAGAGCTAGTAGGAGAGTTTGGGTTACCACATGTAGGCCGACAAGTGCACAGGTGCTTAGGCATACATAACTGACAGTAAAACAAACATACAGCCTACTGACCATTAGTCTTCCTCCTTCTCCTAATATTCCTCCTCCTCCACCTATTTCTCCTTTCCCTCCTTCTCCTCTTCCTCTTCCATCTCCTACTTCTCATTGTCTTCTGTTCTTCCTCTTCCTCCTCCACCTATTCCTCCTCTCCCTCATCCTCCTCCTACTCGTCTTTCTCCTCTTCCCCCAACCTCCTCCTTTTCCCTCTCTCTCCCTTAGCCTTCCCTCTCTCGCTTTTCCCTCCACCCTCCTTTCACTGTAACTAGACAGCACCAACCCACTCATTTCCCTACACTTCCCTGTTCTCTCCTCTCTCTCCCTCTGTCTCTCTCTCTCCATTTCTCTTCATCTCTCTCTCTCTCTCTCTCTCTCTCTCTCTCTCTCTCTCTCTCTCTCTCTCTCTCTCTCTTTTTACACATGGTTTGACAAGGTTAAGGATCCCTAGCTTTATTGACAAGCTATTTACAGGTTAAGGATTCCTAACTTTATTGGCAAGCTAAGAGCTGTTACCTACATCAGCTCATTTGAAAACATTTTTATTGTCATGAGACATACAAGTAAGGAACAGGATGAAGTTGGAGCCATCTGTGGGCCAGCATTTTCATTTGATCAACTGACTTTATCTCGTTGACATCATTATGCTGTACGAATGTGTTCCATGCTCTAGTCATCCTGGGTATGTATGATCTCAGATGGAGTGATGTTCTGGAGAAGGGTACAGCCAGAGTGAAGTTGCTGCTTTCTGCTCGTCTTGTGGCATAAAAGCTTGTTTCACGCTGTCCTCGAAGTGGATCCAAGTGTGGTATTTTGACAATATTGGCCTTGTACATAACAGTAAGGCCACCCACATCCCTCCTATGTTGAAAACTCTGCTGAAATGACAGATCTATCCAGGATGGGTCCAGGCGAGAGATGAGACGTCTTGCTCTGTTCTCTACTCTTTCAAGCAGTCGCAGATGAGAGAGGGGGCAGGCAAACCAAGAAAGTGGAGCATACTCAAGGTGTGAGCGTACTTGTGCCTCGTACAGGATCTTGCAACCCCTACTGTCAAGCAGATGCGAGATACGGCGAAGTGCTGTTAGCTTCCTGGCTGCCTTGTTTGCAAGATTTACAACATGGTTCTTCATGGTTAGTTTGGAGTCAAATTTCACCCCACAAATATCAACTTCTTCTCCAGGTGCCAACACCCTCCCATTTATCCTTACTACTGCACCAGCATTTCCATCATGGTGCCTAGAGACGATCATCAAATGCGTTTTCTCAGGTGCAAATGTTACTTGTCATCTATTTCCCCAAACAGATATAGCTCTCAGCTGGTGATTGATGTAGCTTAGAGCAGCTGGCATTTCTTCTCTTGGATAAGTGAATGTCAGTGTACAGTCGTCTGCATATGCATGTGATTCTGGGATGAGATGAAGAAGGTCGTTGAAGTAGACATTCCATAACAATGGACCCAGCACGCTTCCTTGTGGAACACTTGCCCCAATAGGATGTCTTGCTGATTCCGTTCCATTGAGAACTACACTTAGAGATCTACCATGAAGGTAATCACTGAGGAGACATAACGTAGAGCCTGCAATTCCCAGTGCTTGAAGTTTCGCTAAGAGGCCCTGGTGCCACACCCGGTCGAAAGCGCCAGCAATGTCCAGTGCTACCACACAGCTGACTTTGGATTCATCCAGTGACTGGTGCCACTTAGTGGAGACGTTTAACAACAGATCAGCAGCAGAGCAACCTTTCCTGAAGCCATATTGACGATCACAAAGTAGTGAGTGGTAGTCAAAAACTCAAGGATCTTACCAGTGATTGACAGGAGTGACTCTGGTCTGTAGTTGCTGATTTCTGCTCTGCTCTTCTTTTTGTGAACAGGGACTACATTTGCCTTTTTTCATAGAGAGGGCCATTTACACTGTACTAGGCAGTGCTGAAAGATGCGAGTTAGAGGTGCTGCTAGCTGGTCTGCACATCTTCTCAACAATCTTGGGCTCAACTTGTCTTGGCCCACAGCCTTTTCTTCGTCAAGCGATTTAAGAAGGAAATGCACCTCCTCCTGCCTCTCTCTCTCTCTCCCTCTCTCTCTCTCTCTCTCTCTCTCTCTCTCTCTCTCTCTCTCTCTCTCTCTCTGTCTGTTTGTCTCTCTCTCTCTCTCTCTCTCTCTCTCTCTCTCTCTCTCTCTCTCTCTCTCTCTCTCTCTCTCTCTCTCTCTCTCTCTCTCTCCCTCTCTTTCTCTCCATCATTCTCTCTTCCTCTTTCTTCTATCCCTTGTCATCTCCCACCATCCCTCCATTCTCCTCTCTTTTCCTTCCTCCCTCCCTTTCACCCTTTCTCTCCCTCTAGCCCCCTTTCTAATCTTTCTCCTCCCCCATTACTTTCCCTACCTCCCTCTCTCTCCCCATATCTGCCCCCCACACACACACTCCCCTCCACACACACACTCCCCAATACACACACATGCACAAGCAGCACACACCCACATTACAACACACACACACACACACACACACACACACACGCACACACACACACACACACACACACACACACACACACACATTACAACATAAAAAAAAATGGTGGCTCGGAAAGGAAGTCGAAGGCTCGGAGGATTAGAGGAAAATGCTTCTGGCAGAGAAAAATGGATGGAAGAACAATATAAAAGGATGGAACAAGAGTGGAAGAGCAAACTAGGTGAGCTTCCTGTGAAAATGGAGAGGAGGATGGAGGCAGTGAAGAAGAAATGGGAGTCATAAGCCGAAGCCGCAGAAGCCAGGATAAGGCCCCTAGAATATGAGGTAAATAGGCTGAAGTGAGTTACAGGGCTATTGCCCAGAGGAGACAGCATCTGAAGCAGGTACACCTGTACTGAATAGGGAGCCAATGGAAACGAAGGAGACCTGACCTACACTAAGGCCCTATCAGACCACCAAGCATGGCCCAGAAATGAAGGGAGAGAGCAGTTAGAAGCAAGGATAGCAGTAAGAGAGGGGGGAGAAGGTGGAGAGAGAGATAGGACCCATGCAGAGGCATGATCATGCCACCAAAAGCTACAGGAATAAATAAGGGAAACAATGGCTATGTACAAACGGGAATGGCAATGCCAGAGGAAAGAGAGAGGTGAATGTTTATTTTTAGGCTTTGGGAGAGTGAGGAGATGATCCACAATGAAAGATGGCAGGAAGAAAAACTGAAGATTGAAAACATCATCAGAGAAATAGGTGAGGGGGGGCATGATTGAGATAGTGTTCATAGCGTTGGAGACAATACATACAACTGAGGAAGAAGTGAAGAGGCTGCTAAGCGAGCTAGGTACCTCAAAGGCAATGGGGCTGGATAACATCTCTCCATGGGTCCTGAGAGATGGTGCAGAAGTGCTATGTGTACCCTTAACAACAATTTTCAACACATCTATCGAAACAGGGCGACTACATGAGGTATGGAAGACAGTAAATGTAGTCCCAATATTTAAAAAAAGAGACAGACACGAAGCATTAAACTACAGACCAATGTCACTGATATGTATAGTATGCAGAGTCATGGAGAAGACTATGGGAAGAAGAGTGGTGGAGCACCTACAAAGGAATGAGCTTATCAGTGACAGCCAGCATGGTTTCAGGGACAGGAAATCTTCTGTCACAAACCTACTGGAGTTCTATGACAGGGTGACAGCAATAAGACAAGAGAGAGAGAGGGGTGGGTAGACTGTATTTTTTTGGACTTTAAGAAGGCGTTTGACACAGTTCCACACAAGAGATAAGTGCAAAAGCTGGAGGACCAGGCATAGATAACAGGGAAGGCAATACAATGGATCAGGAAATACCTGTCAGGAAGACAGCAGCGAGTAATGGTAAGTGGCGAGGTGTCAGAGTGGACGCCTGTGACGAGTGGGTTTTCACAGGGGTGAGTCCTAGGACCGGTGCTGTTTCTGGTATTTGTGAATGACATAACGGAAGGAATAGACTTCGAAATGCCCCTGTTTACCGATGATGTGAAGTTGATGAGAAGAATCCAATCGGATGTGGACCAGGCAAAACTACAATGGGATCTGGTCCAGCAATTGGATCCTGGAGTTCAACCCCACCAAGTGCAAAGTCATGAAGATTGGGGAAGGGCAAAAACCGCAGACAGAGTACAGTCTAGGGGGCCAAAGACTACAAACCTCACATGGTGTGAGTATAACACCAGGAACATCTCCTGAGGTAAATAGATCTGACGACACTGGAGGATAGGAGAGGTAGGGGGGACAGGATAACGACATACAAAGTACTGAGAGGAAAAAACAAGGTGGACAGAGACAGGATGTTCCAGAGATGGGACACAACAACAAGGGGTCACAGTTGGAAGTTGAAGACTCAGATGAATCACAGGGATGTTAGGAAGTATTTCTTCAACCATAGAGTGAGGTAGTGGAAAGTGAGGTAGTGCAAAGTGAGGTAGTGGAGGCAGGTAGAATACATAGCTTTAAGAAGTGCTATGAGAAAGTTCATAGAGCAGGGAGAGAGAGGACCTAGTGATGACCAGTGAAGACACGGGGCCAGGAGCTATGAATCGTTTCCTGAAACCACAATTAGGTGAGTACACGCACACACATACACACACACACACACACACACACACACACACACACACACACACACACACACACACACACACACACACACACACACACACACACACACACACGCATACACACACACACGCACAGACACACACACACACAGATTAGTTAGGAAGTGGAATAGTTTGGGAAGAGAAGTAGTGGAGGCAGGATCCATACATAGCTTTAAGCAGAGGTATGATAAAGCTCACAGTACAGGGAGAGTGACCTAGTAGCGACCAGTGAAGAGGCGGAGCCAGGAGCTTGGGATCGACCCCTGCAACCTCAACTAGGTGAGTACAACTAGGTGAGTACACACAAGCAAACAAACAAACAAGGCCTTCAACACAATTACTCACAAGAGATTAATGAAAAAGCTAGAGGATCAGGCACGCACAACAGGAAAGGCACCGCAGTGGATCAGAGAATACCTTACAGGGCGGCAACAACGAGTCATGGTACGTGACGAAGTATCTGAGTGGGCTCCTGTGACGAGAGGGGTTCCACAGGGGTCAGTCCTAGGACCGGTGCTGTTTTTGATATATGTGAGTGACGTGACTGAAGGGATAAGCTCAGAGGTGTCCCTGTTTGCAGATCATGTGAAGTTAATGAGAAGAACTGAATAGGATAAGAATCAGGCAGGTCTTCAAAGAGACCTGGATAGACTACCAGCCTGGTCCAACAAATGGCTCCTTGAATTTAACCCCGCCAAATGCAAAGCCATGAAAATCGGGGAAGAGCAAAGAATACCGCAGACAGAGTGTATTCTATGTGGCCAAAGACTAGAAAGCTCACTCAAGGAAAAAGATCATGGGGCGAGTATGCAGCGAGAGAGGACTTAGTAGCGATCAGTGAAGAGGCGGGACCAGAAGCTATGAATCAACCCCTGCAACCACAAATAGGAGAGTACACAGGTGTCCTTGTTTGCTGATGTTGTGAAGCTAATGCGGAGAGTTCAAGTGGATGAGGATTAGGTACAAGTACAAAGTGTTCTAGACAGGCTAAAAACCTGGTCCATCAACTGACTCCTGGAGTTCAACCCCACCAAGTGCAAAGTCATGAAGTTTGGGGAAGGTTATAGAAGTTCACAGAGAGAGTACAGGCTAGGGAGGCCAATGACTGCAAACCTTACTCAAGCAAAAGGATCCTGGGGTGAGTATAATAACGAACATATCTCCTGAGGTGTACTTCAGTTAAATAACTGCTGCACCATATGGGCACCTGGCAAACCTAAAAATAGCGTATCGACACCTTAGCGAGGAATCGTTCAAGACTCTGCACACCGTGTACGTCAGTCCTATACTGGTATTGCAACTCCAGTATGGAACCCACACTTGATCAAGCACGTCAAAAAATTAGAGAAGGTAGAAAGGTTTGCTACAGGACTAGTCCCGGCGGGAAAGGGCATGTCAAAAGAGGAGAGATTAATAGAAATTGATCTGACGACAGAGGACAGGAGGGATAGGGAGGGCTTGACAACGACATATAGGGGTAGTTAAAAGATGTTTTAGAGATGGGACACAACAACAGTGGGTCACAACTGGAAGTTGAAGACTCAGATGAACCACATGAATGTTAGGAAGTATTTCTTTAGTCACAGAGTTTTCAGGAAGTGGAATTCTCTGGGAAGTGATGTAGTGGAGGAAGGGTCCACACATAGCTTTAAGAAAAGATACGATAAAGCTAATGGAGCAGGGAGAGAGTTAGCTTAGAAGCGATCAGTGAAGATTCGGGGCCAGAAGCTATGAATCGACCCCTGCAACTACAAATAGGTGAGTAAAATAGGTTAGCAAACATACAAAAGTACAGAGACAGACAGACACACACACACACAATATATATAAACAATACACACACACACATATATATATATATATATATATATATATATATATATATATATATATATATATATATATATATGTCGTGCCGAATATGTAAAACTGGTCAATTAGCAAGAACTCATTTAAAATTAAGTCCTTTCTAAAATTTTCTTTTATACGTTTAAAGATGTATTTTATTCATTAATGTTGATGAAAAAATTAATGATTTTGCACCAAAAGGAAATTAGAAAACTTACCTAACCTTATTGTAACATGCTCAATTTATTTTCGCCTAACCCAACTAAATATATTTTAGATTTGTTTACAGTAATTTAATACTAAACAAACACAGTAATATATATTTTTTTCGTTAGGTTGAGAATGATTTTGGCGAAATTATTGCATACACAAATTTTCACTAGTCCCATATAATTCTGCCTATTCGGCATGACATATATATATATATATATAAATACATATATATATATATATATATATATATATATATATATATATATATATATATATATATATATATATATATATATATATATATATATATATATATATATATATATATATATATATATATATATATATATATATACAAACATACATACATACATACTAATTAAACTAAAGTGTTCCATACCAGCAGGAGAAGTGCTGAGACAATTGCCACAACCTGCATGGTGGAAGTCGGTGACTAGTATGGTCATAATGCTCGTTGCTGTCGCTGTCTTATAACACTATGTGCTTTCTCCAGCTGTCAGTCTTCCCACCTGTCACTAACATCAACGATTGGTACAATTTACGTTACAAAAAATTAAGCCCCACCCCTTGACATATTTGCCAGATATGTTTCTTCAGAAGGCAGAGGCCTGGGAATTGTTGTGTGAGTGATAGGAAGCCAGAACACTCGGTTGTCTGGGAAAGGCTACACGTGGTGGCGAGTATTTCATAACAACACTTAGAGTCAGAAGGTATCTGGGAGGACTAAGCTTACGAGACCTCGGTAAGAGTACCATGGGAGACAAGCCTAATATACCTGCTGCAATGTAATTACATATATATATATATATATATATATATATATATATATATATATATATATATATATATATATATATATATATATGTCGTGCCGAATATGTAAAACTGGTCAATTAGCAAGAACTCATTTAAAATTAAGTCCTTTCTAAAATTTTCTCTTATACGTTTTAAGATATATTTTTTTCATTAATGTTGATGTAAAAAAATTTAATTTTGCACCAAAAGAATCTTAGAAAACTTACCTAACCTTATTATAACAAGAACAATTTATTTTAGCCTAACCCAACTAAATATATTTTAGATTTGTTTACAATAATTTAATACTAAACAAACACAGTGAAATGTATTTTTTTCGTTAGGTTCAGAATGATTTTGGCGAAATTATTGCATACACAAATTTTCACTTGTCCTATATGGCAAGATGAACGTTGCTATTTAAGCCAAGTCCGCAAGTTCTGCCTATTCGGCACGACATATATATATATATATATATATATATATATATATATATATATACATATATATATATATATATATATATATATATATATATATATATATATATATATATATATATATATATATATATATATATATATATATATATATATATATATATATATATATATATATGTCGTGCCGAATAGGCAGAACTTTCGATCTTGGCTTAAATAGCAACGTTCATCTTGCCATATAGGACAAGCGAAAATTTGTGTATTCAATAATTTCGACAAAATCATTCTGAACCTAACGAAAAAAATATATTTCACTGTGTTTGTTTAGTATTAAATTATTGTAAACCAATCTAAAATATATTTAGTTGGGTTAGGCTACAATAAATTGTTCTTGTTATAATAAGGTTAGGTAAGTTTTCTAAGATTCTTTTGGTGCAAAATTAAAAATTTTTACAATAACATTAATGAAAAAAATATATTTTTAAACGTATAAGAGAAAATTTACGAAAAGACTTAATTTTAAATGAGTTCTTGCTAATTGACCAATTTTACATATTCGGCACGACATATATATATATATATATATATATATATATATATATATATATATATATATATGTACAGTATATATATATATATATATATATATATATATATATATATATATATATATATATATATATATATACATATATATATATATATATATATATATATATATATATATATATATATATATATATATATATATATATATATATATATATATATATATATATATATATATATATATATACTATAATAATAATAAATATGTACCTCTTTGACATATGACGTGTTTGCCTCAACTTATCCAAGAAACCAAAAACTACATGAAAAGAATATAGTTTTTAATTTGTAATTCCCTTCCAGAAAATGCATGAAGTTCTTAGTCCGCCAAGTGATACAGTCATGTATAAAAACCACCTTCTTCAACTGACCCAAATTCTGCATAGATTATTTTTGTTAAAGCACAATTTGTCAAAGTTAATCTTGTTTAGGTAATTCATATTATTATTTTTACGAAAATCAATTTATTTTCTCTTACGTCATAACCACTACAAGTATTTTAACAAATTGTCTTACCAAAACAATCCAGAAATGTCATAAACTTTAATAGTAGTATATTCATGTCGATCTAGAGACACTGGCGGATTCCAGGATAATGACCATGGAAAAGAATGTGATACTCGGGGGACAGCATAACCTGAGGGCTGTCAGGGTACAAGTTTAATATGTTTAATCATCCCCCAAGGGGATAGAGAGACTTATTTCTGTGCATTACTAAGTAGGAACAGAAGCAGAACAAAGGATTCAGGTGACTGGGTGGGAGATTCCAGGATAATGACCATGGAAAAGAATGTGATACTCGAGGGACAGCATAACCTCAGGGCTGTCAGGGTACAAGTTTAATATGTTTAATCATCCCCCAAGGGGATAGAGAGACTTATTTCTGTGCATTACTAAGTAGAAAAAAGGTAGATAATGATCACTTCTGACTCCCCAAACTCTGCTCCCCTGATAGATGGGAGAGGCAGTACAAAGGATTCAGGTGACTGGGTACAAACTTGATATCTCCGAGGGAGTTCCCCGGTCTGCAACTCACTGACGCAAAATCAGAGTTTGGCAATATTTTTATTAATTCACATACAAAAGGGCAAAAGCTGTGCAAAGTTTTTTAGCACGAGCAAAGGGGCGAAACTTTGCAAGTTTTAGTGGTTAGACTGAATGACTGCGCTCCTCCTGTTCACTTTCTGTAAGATTGATAACCTCCCGCTCGAAAATGATTTCCTTTTCAGGTACGTCATCTCCCGCCTTTTCTCCATCTCCTGCCTTTACACCATCTGCTGCCTTTACTCCATCTGCTGCCTTTACTCCATCTGCTGCCTTTACCTCGGGCGTTTTCCCTTCCTTCTCTGACTGGTTGTTTGGGTCCGCTTCAAGGTCGGCAGTTTGTTCAGCACCTGCTGCGGCAGTGACCTCAACAGAGTCATCAGATTGAGCAGTAGCAAGCGTAGAGAGGTCCACAACGAGGTCATCAGACTGACATGAGGGAAGGCTCTGCGTTTCATCGTTGTCGAGATCTGGTTCTTTCTTCATAGGCTCCTCTATATCAGATGAACTGTTCCCATCTTCCACAGGCTGTAAGTCATAAAGAGAACATATTTATCACTTTCAAATAAAGGAGTGGGACTCGTCTCTAATCTACCAAAGGAGGGAAACATAGAAGACATACCCTTTCCTGAGGAAGTCTATGTTTGCGTTTCCTGCTATCATCACAATGACACCGGTTTAGGAGTTTGATGCCGGCGTGTTCCTTCCCTTCCAATCTACCAGCCGATAAAATCAAAACTTTACAAATTCTGACTGGCCCAGTGAAAACTGTTGAAGAAAAAGGAGACTCAACTTTAAAATTATTATAAGTCTCTTGCGCTCGTTTGTTTCGTTAATATTCAAAGAGAAGTATCCAATCTACCAGCCGATAAAATCAAAACTTTACAAATTCTAACTGGTCCAGTGAAAACTGTTGAAAAAAAGAGACTCAACTTTAAAAATTATTATAAGTCTCTTGCGCTCGTTTATTTCGTTAATATTCAAAGAGAAGTTTTAGCAAAATAAATGTCTCGCTTACCAGAATCGAGAATGTCTGCTTCCTTCACCATGATGAGAGTAAAGGCTATGGAGAGGACAGCCTCTATCTTTAGCGGGGAAGACAGCTTCAGCGGGCTCTTATATACAGCTCAGAAAGGACCTTACCAGCCAGGAGGGGTATTTAGGGGATACTCTCGTCAGAGGTGACCTTCCTCACAGAGGGAAGCACAAATGTAACCTTGACTATTTAGGCAAAATGTGATTTCACAGGGAGGCAACATTTTAAAATTCTCTCTAGCATAAGCTATCACTAATCTGTCATTGATAAAAAGCGATTTTTCCGAGAAAATTTATTTTAAAAAATATAAAGCTCTTTCTAATCCCACAAGGCTTGTTTTATGAATAAACATCATAACATATAGACCGCAAGTGAGTGAAAAATCACTTTGTGTTCTGCTGGATAAACGATATAAATATTTAATTTTATTTAGTTTAAGAAAATTTTTTTAATTTATGCCATAATTCTCTGTTTTTTTCCCGTAACTGTCAAAGAAGAAGGATAGACTATTTTTCTTGTCCAAGAGAAGAGAAAAAAAATGGCCCATTACTTTTGAACTGTACGAAGGAAGAATATTGCTTACAAGCGCTATGGGCCTTTCCGAGGGATAGGCATCTAATCTTATTTGCTTTAGAGCGTCTATAGTGAAACAGCCAATATATGTGACTTTATTTCCTAGGGCCGGAATTAAACTATTATTTATTTCTGTGCAATTCATTTTTTTATTTATGCTCGCACGTCACAATGAACAGATTTATTCTGGTGGATGGATAAAACACCAGTGGTCTGAGCAAATAATAAAACTACCTTATTATGAGGGCGGGCTTAGAGAACTGTAATTCAATTCTCAAGTTACCAGACCATACCCCAGCCGGGATTGAACCCGCGGTCATAGAGTCTCAAAACTCCAGCCCGTCGCGTTAGCCACTAGGCCAGCTAGCCACAATAAGATTCGTCCAACTGGGTATATTTCTACACCATAGGAAGGTTAGCACAGGCACCACTGTGACCACAAATGCAAGTTTTTACAGACGAATCTCCAGCTAGCGTGGCCGTGACGAACTCTAGCTCTAGTCCCTTCACTGCCGTCAACATGACTCAAGAAATCGTAATGACACGATTGCAAACCACAATTTCTTGAGTCATGTTGACGGCAGTGAAGGGACTAGAGCTAGAGTTCGTCACGGCCACGCTAGCTGGAGATTCGTCTGTAAAAAACTTGCATTTGTGGTCACAGTGGTGCCTGTGCTAACCTTCCTATGGTGTAGAAATATACCCAGTTGGACGAATCTTATTGTGGCTAGCTGATCTAGTGGGTAACGCGACGGGCTGGAGTTTTGAGACTCTATGACTGCGGGTTCAATCCCGGCCGGGGTATTGTTTGTTTGCAATCGTGTCATTACGATTTCTTGACTCAAGTTACCAGATTTTTCAATCGGGAAAGCGTCTTCCACTTGGCTGTCTGTT